>NW_026732861.1:0-142500 GCF_028476545.2 Physella acuta | reverse complement strand
CTGTCCCCAGCTATCGAGCCTCATCTGCCGGGGGTTTCGAACTCGGGACTTTACGGTTCAACAACCATAAACGTAACCGACCCGACCACGCCGACCTCCCCTGTGTCTTGTAAATGTCCACAACGTTTCTCGCTATTTTCAAATGTCTATGTCTTGTATATGCTCACAGCTTATCATAACGTTAAATGTTAATGTCTAGTAAATGTCCACGGCTCTTCTTGTCGTTCAAATGTCAATGTCTTTTCCTTATTCACAGCCCTTCTAGACGCTCAGAGCTCAATGTCCTACCCGCAACAGCCGTCATACCAGCCACAGCCGTTTCCGCCTGAGCAGCCGTACCAGCCGTCACAACAGCTTCCCTACCAACAGCCGCTACAGCCGCAAGTATATCCATTGGATCCGAACCAACAACCACCAGGCTTCAACATCAACAGGCAATACCCCGAGCCATATTCCCCTGGGTACGAGTACGAAGTAGTGGAGTACGAGCATCCCACCACGCCGAAACCGCTGCCGCATCCACCGCCTCCACCAGGGTTGTATCCACCACAAACTTTCACCGCTGTCAACAGCTCTCCCGTGTCCGACCAATATCTTTCACCCAAGGTTCAAATCCCACCCAAGGTTCAAATCCCTCCCCAGCCGAAAGCTACCCCCCGTCAAATCGGACAACCAGAAAATAAATTTTATCCAAAAACTACGGCGGTCCAGAATAAACAAATATTACAATCGCAAGTCAACGCTTTAAACAAAGCCGCGAACCTAGCCCATCAACAATTTTTTTCAACGCTACGAACTCAGTTATTACTGGCCCAGCATCGGAATAAGTTGGCCCAGAACCAGTACAATCTGGCATATCGAACCCCAGCCAGTTACCATACGACGCAGCAAATTTATCAGCCCGCGTACAGGCCCAACGATCCGGTGAAGGAGGTGTATGAGATGCTATCGACGGGGGAGGTGAAGTGTAAATCCTTGTACCACATCCACAACTTTGACTACATGGCACAGCAAACGTCGACATGCGGGCAGACGTTACGCTGCCCCGCGCCCTACAGCCAGGAAGTCCAGATGGGCAGCGTGTGTATGTGCTGCCCTTACTTAGGTAAGTGATGCCCTTACATACTACATAGGTAAGTGATGTTCTTACTTAGGTAAGTGATGCCCTTACTTAGGTAAGTGATGCCCTTACTTAGGTAAGTGATGCCCTTACTTAGGTAAGTGATGCCCTTACTTCAGTAGTAAAGAATCATCTTTAGACCTAACGATCCATTTGGGCAGATAAAATAGAGTTCATGTTTTTTTTTACCTCGGCATATGAAGGTAAGTAGGTGTAACTTTAAATACAAGCTTTGTTCGAGTTGGGACGGCGTGGTCTAGTGTTAGAACGAGCGCTGCAAACCCGAAAGTAATGCGTTTGGTACCTGGGCTAAAGACCGTAATTTGTTCCTCGACCTAACCACGCATGTCCAATCCAGATGATTTGATCAGCGTTTCATCCAGACTTTTTTCTCCGGGAGGGGGGGGGGGGGACGACGACGGACAATGGTAAAAGTATTTCATTTCGTTCGGGGGGGGGGGGTAGACTTTCTTGGGTTAGGGGGCGAAGAGATGCCTGGATGAAACTCTCGATTTGATGCACTCGGTTGGAGATTAAAGTCTGTCGGTCTGTCTGGCTAATGAGCAGTGCTGAATTGGAAAGATTATCATCTTTTCCTTTTTGTGCCCAAGACACATGGTACAGCTACAGAAAGCTCCTCCCACGTTTGTCGGTCACAGGCAATTTCCCTGGCAGTCCTACATGACAGTCTTGCCTCTGCCAGCTGTTTCCCCGCCGTGCGCCTCCATGTCTCCCTAGGCCGGATAGGAAAGATAGAAAGAAAAAAAAAAGATGTAGAGATCAAGTTAGGATGTTCGATCTTTTCCAAATAAACACACCAAAACTTCAGCCCCTGCCACCCAAAAAAAGATTTTAAAAAGAGGATTTTAAACTTACACTTTTAGTTTTAAACCCTAACCCAACCCTAACCCCACTACAAGAGGCGGATAAGGAGTTATTATGGCTTGCGTGTAAAAATTCCAATGTCTAGACATCAGAAATAGGTCAAGGTTGCGTACGTGAATTAAATTGGAGCTGGCAAAAAGTGGCGGGGCTTAACTTTTCGAACTTTTCGCCCGTGCACTTTTTGTATTAGTGGCGGGGCTTAACTTTTCGCCCGTGCTCTTTTTGATTTAGTGGCGAGGCTGATCTGGAAAAGATCCGGATGTTCTTTACAGTAAATGTCTTGATCGTGAATAGGCTACACTTCCACTTCTAATGAGCTCTGGGTGAACAGTCATTTCTAACACATCCGCCAATTTCACTCACAGTGTTTAACATTGGAGTTTTGTTATAAAGCCATCGGTAAAGTCTGCGGCATTTAACAAGTATAATAGTTAATGGTTGACAAATTTTTATACAAATGTTTTCTCTCTTCCGATACCCCCCCCCCCCCCCCCCGTAAAACGACCTAGACAACAGTAGCGTAGCGAGGGGGGGACATATGTCCCCGGGCGCCGACCTTAGGAGGCGCCAAAATGGGTTGGAAAAATAAATTGAAAGGTTGAGGGGGGTGAAAATCGAAAGTTTGGGGGGGGGGGGTGCAAATCGAAATCTCGAGGGGGGTGCAAATTGAAAGTTTGAGGGGGGGGGGTGCAAATTGAAATCTCGAAAGGGGGGGGGGTGCAAATCGAAAGTTTGAGGGGGGGGGGGTGCAAATCGAAAAGTTTGTCCCCGGGCGCCGGGAAGGGTCGCTACGCCTCTGCTAGACAAATCAACCTGAAGAAGCAGGCCCGTTAAATGACTCCAGTAATAAGACAGTCAAAATAGCCCTAACAAGAGGGCTTTCGACAAAATGGTGGACTACATAATGCATCTGACAAAAGAACCTCAACATGGCGGCCGCTGAAACATTTCCCGACAAAATGAACCCGAACTATACGGTTCCCAAAGATTTGGTTTCAACAGAATTGTCAATATGGCCCCCTTACAAAAAGTTCCCCATTAGGGATTTCAGTAGTCAAAAAAGCGTCTAGACTGTTAGACGTGCTTAGGAGCCAGGATTTATGTAGGTCTGTAACTGTCACCTCGCCTGACTGTGTAGGGGAAGAACAGCACAACGGCAAATAATTTAATATATTAACAGAAACAGACTATAATCAGGGTTTCTTTCAGACATTTTTTCCGGGGAGGGGGGGGGGCTTGAAACTTAAGGAGGGGGAGGGTTGTGCCCACTGGGGTGGCGATGTATGACATAATGGAGGGGTCAGAACAAGGTTAAGAAAAAAATTAATGTCGAAACACAGGGACCTACGTTTTGTATTTCTTGAGAACAGAAATAAGAGGAAAAAACACGCTAGCTTGTATTAGATTTATAGGTAGTTTAGGAGAGGAGTAAACTTTATTGCATCATTTAAAGAGGGAGTCTAGCTTTTTCGGATGACGCATTCAGGAATAAGGTAAACCGGACTAAAATATTATGACGTCAATTACGACGACCCTTATTAGCAAGGTTTTACGATACCTCTAAGTTCCTTTTTTTGTGTGAATAATTACACAGGCTTAGTCTGTCATAAGTCACATACTTTGCATAAATTAGTCTAGTTTTTCTACTAATACTTTTTTTTTTACTTTTTTTTCAGATCCAGCGACTATGAACGCTTTACGGATGCGCCCCCAACTATAGTGATGTAAAGCTACCCAAAATCTTTCAAGTTATTTATATTTTCATGTAATTTTATAATAAAATCACTCAAAGGTTTGTAGTGTTTTTTTTTGTTGTTGTTTTTTCTTGTATTTTCTAAAATTAATTTTTTACGCAAAGTGGGCTGCAAGCTTTCGTTTAGAAAAGTAAACACCGGTTGTGCGGGTTTTGCTGTTAGATGTAAGAAATTTTCTCAGAGAAAAGATCTGTAAAACTTAGATCCAGATCTAAGATAAACGATGTCGCACTCCAAAGGGGGGAGTAGGTGGCGGAATAGTGTAACAAGGGGTGGGGATATCAGAGTTTCAGGCATATGGAGAATTACCAGTGTAAAAACAGTTATAAGCTAATGAGAGAAAATAAAAACACTTGTTCTAGAGTTTGGGATTGCGAAAGAATTCACAGAATACGGTCCAATCTTCAACGTCATCATTGTGAGTGAAAGCAACGGCACATCAAAAGCCAAATACTTGTGCACTCCAGTCGAGCGTGGTTAATTCAAGAAAAGCTTAACTTTTTAATATAATATTTTTATCAAAACAATTTTTTTTAAAATAAATATGTAGTTTACTCAAATGTTTTAGTTTGTACTGGCTCCTGAAAATCACTGTAATGTGTGCACAATTAAATAAACTGACCAATGATCAGTGGCGTAGGCAGGGGGGGGGTTAGGGGGGGTTATAACCCCCCCCCCCCCCCATGTACCCCCAATTTGACTACCTTTTTACGTTAAGCTACAGCTATTGACTTGTGTCGATATTATTTAGGGCTTAAACACTTAAGCCTGGCAGCCTCTAGAACAACAATGTATATCATTGTGATGAGAATTGCCTGTAGAATTTAGTTACGATTTTTATTATCGCGCTAAAGTAAAGTATAATAATCTGGAACGCAGTAGGCCAAGGGAAAGTTGGCCAAGGTTAGATCAGTTAAGGAGTGTCGAATGGGGAGGGGTGGGCTACGGTGGGTAGGCCTTTGTTGTCTAATATGCTTGTAGTGCAACCGGAAAGCGTCTAGAAATTAAAAAAACAACAACAAAGGAATTGATTATTATTCGCATTGAGGTTCTATAATGTGTATGTTTTTACTACTTCAAAACATTTGAAATTCATTTCACTAATGGCGGATGAAACAGAGAAACTGAAAACTATTTAATTTTTAAAAAGATAAGTAAACTGAAAATGATAAAGATGGCAGAGGACACAAGGTTATCAGTTAAAGGGTGTGACAGGGGGGTGAGGGTGGGTTTGAATATGGGTACGTCTCAATTACTACCGGATGCACATCTGGCAGGAAAGCGTGGGCTTGACCCACAATTGTTGACGCAAAACTTAGTGTTGGTAGATATAAAAACTGCGTAGGTGGTTAAATATAGATGTAGAGCCAGGAACCTACAGTAGTCATTTTTAGACAGTCAGAAAAGAAAGACCAATAATTATTTATTATTCGCATAGTCGTGTTTTAATGTGTATCTTTTTGATACTTAAAGCAATTTAAATTCATTTTAATGATGTCGGATGGAAAAAGGAAATTAAAAACTACTTTATTAACTGATTTCTTTACAAAGAAAAATAAAACTGAAAATGATAAAAATGAAGATGGTACTATTGCTTCTCAAACTACATTACATCAAGAAATTTCCATAAATTCAGCACCTTATCTGTTTCTTATGCAAATGATATCGGCAATTTTATCAAAGGATGATACACGGTTGTATTTATTAGAAAACATCTGGCGTCCTGATGAACTTTTTAAATTTCCAGCAAGCGGACAAAGAAATTTAAAGTTTCAATATTCGTGGCTACTTAGGTGGAACTGGTTGACTTATTCCAAATTACTTGATGGCGCATTTTGCAAATATTGTGTTTTGTTTAGTTTGAATTATGGTGGTGTAGGTAGTCAGCCTTTAGGTAAGTTATCAAAAATTCCATTTTCAAACTGGAAAAAGGCAACAGACAAGTTTAATGAGCACCAGCAATGTGAATATCATAAAAGAGCAATTTTACTTTCCCAAAATCGTAAATCGGTTATGGAGAAAAAAATAGAACCTGTTAACATCGCCTTGAACTCATCATTAAGTCAACAAATTCTAGAAAATCGTTTAAGGTTAGCGCCCATAATAGAAACTATAATTTTTTTGCGGCCGACAAGGTCTTGCACTTAGGGGGACAGGGATTTCGGAAATTTTCAGTTGGAGGATCCTGACGAAAATGATGGAAATTTTCGAGCTCTTTTGAGATACAAAGCCATGGGTGGAGACGAAACACTTAAACATCATCTAGAAAATTCTTCAAAAAATGCAAGATACTTAAGTCCCACCATTCAGAATGAAGTGATAAATGTGTGCAATAAATTAATTGTTCAAAAGATTGTTGCGAAAATTACTTCTGTTAAATTGTTTTCTGTCTTAGCCGATGAAACTAGTGATATAGCTGGTATGGAGCAATTTTCGTTATGTGTTCGCTACTATGATAACGACATAAAGAAAATAAGGGAGGATTTCCTACAGTTTGTAGGTGTAACTGATCTAACAGGCAAAGGACTTGCAAATGTTTTAATGGACACTCTAGCAAATTTACACATAGACGGTAATTTTATGATTGGTCAAGGATATGATGGAGCCGCTGCAATGAGTGGTCGACTTCATGGGGCGCAACAATATGTTGCTGAGAAATTTGATTTGGCTATTTACGTACATTGCGCATCTCACAGTCTAAACCTAGCACTTTCTGATGCCTGCGAACTACCAGCTGTGAGAAACTGTATGGGAATCCTTAATAGCACATACAACTTTTTTAACACACCAAAATGACAATCTTTGCTTGCAAATTCAATAGAGAAATTAACACCTAAAGCATCAGCATCTCGACTTAAACGATTGTGCGCAACCAGATGGATTGAGCGTCATGAGTCTGTCAACGTTTTTATACAGCTTCAAAAAGCAACTGTTGATGCACTGGAAATTATGTCATCCTGGCACGATACAACAACTTCTTCAACAGCGGTTCAACTTTTAGGAGCAATTAGGAGTCTTGAGTTTCAAGTTTCTCTTAGAGTTATCTCAAAAATCTTTGCAATAACACTTCCTGTCAGCAGAATACTCCAAACAGAAAACTTTGATCAATCTGCGGCTCTAAAATTTACAGAAGATTCAAGTAGCCTACTGGTAAATATGCGGAAGGATGCTGAATCAGAATTTACTACCGTATTTAATGAAGTCAAAGACATTTGTGAGGACTTCGACTGACTTCGACATAGATATACTTATTCCACGTCGAGCTGGAAAACAAATTCAACGCTGCAATGTGATGGCAAATACGCCTGAAGAGTATTACAGAATAGCTGTATTTATTCCTTTCCTTGATTCGGTTATATGTCAAATAGGAGACAGATTGCTAAAACATAAATCTGTTTTGAGAGTGAAGTGGATTGTAATGACTGACGAGAAGCCGCGTTGGTTATTAACAGTCTTTATTATGTACAGACGCCATGATGCAAAGAGAGAGAGAGAGAAGTGGCGAGAGAGAGCTATATATAGATAACAACATGTAAGGGACATCACTCAAGATAACAATATAAATATAATACTAATACAGAGAGTGAGTTCCCTTGACCTCACAATTAACTCAATCTATTACATCCCTTTACCCTTAGAACACAATAACACATCTCTCAATAGAACAATTGATAGTATCCTAAAATCACCAATTATATTGTGACATGAACATTATGGTAGATTACATCCTTACAAACAATGCACAATATGCCACAACATAATCAAAATACAAAACAATAATGTCAAAGTCCTTTTGACCTTTAGAATCATAGGTCTAACTTATTTGGGACCTTGATTGTCCTGCTTGACCTTCTCAGTGGCTTTTGATTTGGTGACTCAAGATTCTGACCATCTGGATTCTCTATCTCAGGAGGTCTAGGATTTAAATCATTAACTCCAGAATTTACATTTTCTGACTCCAGACAACTTGGTTCACTCATATCAACAGAACTTGGTTGTGGAACAAACTGAGTTGGTGTGAACTGATCAGACTTGGTGGGATTGACAGATTCACACTTATTATCTGCACAAGTTATTTTTAACTTTATAAGACACAGGTCCTGTACCTTGAACAATTTGACCTGGTATCCATTTTTCCTTTCTCCCATAGTTTCTTAGATACACATTCTTATTAACACCAAATTCTCTTTCAATGCATGTGTTGTCATGATCTAATGGAACTATTTTTGAATTGGCATCTGAAAGTATTAAATGGCAAAAATCTTTTTCTCTTTTCTTTTGATGTTACCCTTTTAGTTTCTGTAAGTGCTAATGATGTTAGCAAAGTTGTTTGATGATCACATTCCTTCTTACTAATGTATTTTCTTTAAAACATTTGAAATTGCCATATCACCATAATCATTTATTAAGTTACAAATACTTTGTTTAGGCAACTCTGACTGATAATGGACTGCATTTTCTCCATCTTTTATATTATCTTCACAAAGGGTTTTAATTTCTTATTTAATATGGCCTTAAGTCATCATTCACAGACTTTTCAGGCCAACCATTCTTACAGTACTCATATACTTTTATTAAGCACTCATCTTTTTGTGTTTTCCTTTTAATATCATTCACATTTATATTGGAGTTATCCATGATAGTGAAGAGAACAAATACATCTTCTGGTACATAGCTCAGGCTTTGGTTTTTTAAAGGTAATCTACTAAGACTATCTGCACTATTCTCAGATCCAGGTTTGTATCTCAATTCATAATTGTATGCAGTTAGTGTGATAGCCCATCTTTGAATTCTTGGTGAGGCATGCTCAGGTAGGGTTTTGTTTTCTCCAAATAAACCTAGCAATGGTTTATGATCTGTAAAGATGGTGAACTTCCTACCAAACAGAAACTTATGAAATTTCTTAACACCAAAAATGATGCCTAAGCCTTCCCTATCTAACTGAGAATAATTTTTCTCAGCCTGATTCAAAGATCTACTGGCAAAAGCAATGGGTCTGTCACCCTTCTCATCCATGTGGGACAAGACTGCTCCTACACCATCTGGTGAAGCATCACATGTTAATATAAGTCTTTTCCCTGGGTCATAGTGAGTTAGTAAGGTGTCAGCAGACAAAGCCTCTTTTGCTGTGTTAAAAGCAGCTTCTTGTTGTTTACTCCAGTGCCAAGTTGCATTTTTCTGTAGCAGCTTGTACAGTGGTGATAGTTTACCAGACAGATTCCCTATGAACTTTGCATAGTAATTTATCAAGCCCAAAAAAGCTCTTAGTTGTTGGGTATTTTCAGGTTTGGGTGCTTCTTTAATGGCTTTTGTTTTCTCAGGTTGAGGTCTGATGCCTTGTTTGCTCAATATATAACCAAGAAAACTAATTTCTGTCAGCATGAATTGACATTTATCTTTGTTTATCTTTAAACCTTTTTCACCAACAATTTTCAAGACTTTATCAAGTGTTTTAAGATGTTCAGTGTCATTCTTACCAGTTATGTACACATTGTCAAAGTACACACAAACATTTGGAATGTCCTTAAAAATACTGTCCATGACAGCTTGGAAAATTCCAGGGCTAGATGATATACCAAAACATAGTCTTTCATATTGGTAGAGTCCTTTATGTGTATTTATTGTCGTATAGACTTTTGAATCTGGATGCAGTTCTAGTTGAGTGTAAGCATGACTAAAGTCTAATTCAGTGAATTTGTCTCCTCCTGCCAAATTCAAAGAAATTTCCTCAATGTTAGGTATAGGGTACCTATTTAGCTCTATTTGCTTATTCAGTGTAGTTTTGTAGTCTCCACAAATTCTTATAGAACCATCCTTCTTTAACACTGGCACAATGGGTGTCGCCCAATCGGAATAGTCTACCTTCTTTATGATGCCATTAGATTCCAATCTACTTAGCTCATTTTCAATTTTATTCCTCATTGCATAAGGTGGAACTCTAGCTTTGCAGTATCTTGGATTTGTATCTTTAATGCTTAACTTCACTGTTCTATCATTTAGTAAACCTGAGTTACCAAAAACACATTTATTTTCAGATATAACTTTATCTAGTGAAGTAAGACTAGATTCTTTTACATTCTTCAATGAACAAATACTCTCCCAATTTAACTTAAGATCACTTAACCAGTTCCTACCTAGTAATGGCGGTCCATTTCCTTCAACCACAAGAAGAGGAAGTTTAACACTTTGACCATTATAACTTACATGAACCATACACTCTCCTATTACCGGAACATTGTCACCAGTGTATGTTGTTAGACACTTGTGACATGGCTGTAGAGGCACTGATCCTCCTGTGACAGCGTCAAAATCTTTCTTCGTTATGACTGTTAGAGATGCTCCAGTGTCAAGTTGGAAGCTGATGCTCTTACCGTTGATATAAACTGGTACATTGATGGGAGCATGACTTATTGATTTCACAGAGAATAGGTTGAAATCCGGCTGCGAATCAGTTTGAGCATTTTCACAGGTAGAGTGGTTCATTGGTTGGGTTAGGTAGTCTTGGTGAGAGTTAACATAGTGCTGCCTTTGGTTGCGGTACTGTCTTGACTGGCTAGATTTAGCAACAGACGAAGACTTTGCGAAGCAGGCCTTGGCAATGTGACCTTGCTTACTGCACTTATAACAAGTTGCAGACTTGAACTTGCACCGATGAGATGCATGGGGACCCTTGCATCGATGACATTTTTGATAATTATTACTAGATTTAGATCTAGGATTTGAACGAGCAGGCTGTTTAGCATAAGTTGGAATGCTCTGATGGGGTTGATGTTTATTGACTAACCTGTTGTTTACTGCATGGATCTCTGAAGGTGCTAAAGATCTCGCCACATCAGATGACTGCTGGAATGACATTGCAAGTTGTATTGCTTTTTCCAATTTTAGATCTGACTCGAGCAGCAACTTTCTTTGAATATCAGGGCTGTTTACACCTGTCACAAACTTTTCACACAGTCTGTCAGACAGCGTTTCTCCAAATTCACAAAATCTACTTAAATGACGTAAAGCAGCAACATATTCTGATATTGACTCGTTTGGTTGACGAGTCCTACCGTCAAATCTAGCTCTACATAGAAACTTTGATGGGGTAGGCGCATGGTGGTCTGTTAGCAATTTGCTCAGCTCGTTAAAGCTCTTGGTATCTGGACTAGCTGGTGCGCATAAGTCCTTTAGTAGCCTGAATTGTTGAGGCCCTATGACTGTTAACAAAACAGCTCTCTTTTTGGCTTCTATCGTCACGTCGTTAGCTTCTAGGTAAAAGCTTAACCTCTCTAGGTAATCTTGAATGATTTCATCATTCGCATCAAATTCTTTTATTTGGCCATACAGCGCCATAATTCTAGAAATAATTAGCTAATAAGCTCTAGCAAACCTCTTTTTTGCGTAAGTAGGTGCTCTTTCTAGTAGATGTTTATCCTTCGTCGCCAAATGAAGTGGATTGTAATGACTGACGAGAAGCCGCGTTGGTTGTTAACAGCTTTTATTATGTACAGACGCCATCATGCAAAGAGAGAGGGAGAAGTGGCCAGAGACAACTATATATAGATAACAACATGTAAGGGACATCACTCAAGATAACAATATAAATATAATACTAATACAGAGAGTGAGTTCCCTTGACCTCACAATTAACTCAATCTATTACAGAGAGGTTTTATGTGTCTTTTACCCAATGACTCGGGTTTTACCAAAGAACAGGAAAAGAATGCCATAACACTTATGCAAAAATATGAACGTTTGATTAACAGCAGTGTAATCGATGAAAGCAGTGGAGAACTGAAACTGTGGTGGCGCCACATTATTACAAGTGGAAATGTACCGCAAAACGCTCATCAAGCTTTTTTAATGTGTGACGTAAAAATATCTCCAACTGTACACAAACGACTGCAAATATTTGTAACATTGCCTGTAACAACTGCCGTTAGCGAACGCTCTTTTTCCACTCTCAGACGGCTAAAAACGTACTTGCGAAATACTACTTGCGAGGATAGACTAAATGGATTGGCATTATTAAATATTCACCGACAAATTGAAATTTTAGCGGATGAGATTCTTGATGAATTAGCCAAGAGTCCAAGAAGACTTGAACTACGATTGTAGGTAAATAATGTTATAAGTACGTTTATCTGTTTGCTGTGTTCTAGTATTGTTACTGCGTCTTCTGAATTTGTTTTATATATATATATATATATAAATATATAAATATATATATATATATTTATATATATATATATATATATATATATATATATATATATATATATATATATATATAATGCTGGAAAAAATTGGAACCCCCCCCCCCATGAGACGATCCTGGCTACGCCACTGCCAATGATATTATATTGGAGGGTATTGCGTTTTGTTGGACTGGAATAGCGTGCATGATCTGTGGTTTCCGGTTTAAAGATTGCTCATTATCCATGCAGATCACAACACTCAACAGGATGAAAGAATGGTAGAGGGGTTCTCACACCCGTCATGACTAGCGCACGATCTGTGGGATCCCGCCAATCATTCGCTTGCTTCACACTGACCATACAATAAGGGTGGGAGAGGGGAATGAATTGTTCTATCTCCTTAACAAAATGGACGACAATTTCTAATCACTATGCCGAAATAACTACCACACCAACCGCCTGTGGAACGACGTGGCTGGGAGGTAGAGCGCACGACTACTAACCCAAACGTCTCTGGTTGGGATCCCCAGCTCGAGTTTGTAGAACGTCCATGAGTCCCCGTCCCCCCCCCCCCCCCCCCCGAGCTCTAGTTAGAGAAAGTAAGAGGCGGCCGCGCACACAAATGTCCATACTATAAATATAGTCTTATAGTTGATAGTAAACATAGCTCTAATAATATGTCCCCTGGACACGGAAATAGGTACATACGACTTTAACTGCTTATAATCATGACCAATGTTTCTTCCAGACTTTTCTCTCGGGGGGGGGGGGGGGCACTTGAAATTTTCGGGGGGGGGGGGTAGACTTTCTTCGGGGGGGGGGGGGGCGGAGACTGTTAAAAGTATATATTTTCTATATAAATTATATAAATTTCATTTCGTTCGGGGGGGGGGGGGGGCGGTAGAATTTTTTCGGAGGGGGGGGGGGGATGCCTGGAAGAAACTCTGATCATGACCTTCAATCCGTCCCCGAACACTAGCTGTTCATAAGTCAACAAGCCTTTGTATAAATTTATCTGCTACAAAATTTAAGATGAAGGTATTTAGGGAAGTCCCATGTTACATTTCCATCTCTATAATTTTGTGATGTCGGACGTACATTTCCTCAACTGTTTTAGAAACGAGTCCTCGTGAAGTAATGACAAAAATACAGAAAAACATTTCTATTATTTATTAAACGAGACGAATTAGGCCAGTGGCTTGGGAAGGATTTTGTTAGGTTTAGGAAAAAAAAAAGGGGGGGGGGGGAGGATTTCCCGTGAAATTGTGGTTTTGTTTTGTCTCTATTATTTTGAAACTAAAAACATGGTGATTGACATGGGTGCGCAGATGGCCACAGCTTTAACATGGCAGAGTGAGACAGTCGTTATTCATGGTGTCCATGTGTGTGTGTGTGTGTGGGGGGGGGGGGGTGTTGTACATTAGATACACAACGTATACATAGCAATGTTCAGCCACCATCTAAAATCAAGCAGTGATCACCCACAATACAACATAGCAACAGAGAAACACCAGATTTTCTAAGAAAAACTTTTCCCATCCCTTTGAATATTAAAATGTAAATATGGATGTAATTACTTAGCAATGTTTAAAAAACAGGTTTTCATTCCTAAAATCAACAGTGTCATCACTTTCATTTTAAGCTGAAGACAAAATACATTAATTCCAGATGTATTTCCAGCAAAAGAGTTTTACAAAACTGGTAATTCATTGTTAAAAATATAGATGCTTTAAAATTTAAATTATACATATTTTACTTCACTTGGTATCAACATTAAGGTAAAACTGATTAAATCCTACTGCAAAGTAAAGTAAACCAAAAAAAAATGTGTAAGTATACTGTATAACCAGGATATAAAGATGTACAATACTTATTTATTATTATCAGGTAAGGCTTGGAAAAAATAATTTTTCACTGAAAGTTTATACTAGCCTGTCACTCATAAACAGCATCACTGTAAGAGATTGTTTAAAATATGTTCTTATTATTAATGCGATTTTATCAACAAATATTTGATCACATCCTGGCTTAGGAACTTGGCCTCCAAATTTTTATACTTTTTTTCCTCATCAACTCCTCTTTGACGGGATTCTTCTCCTTGGTGTCCTTAACAATAGTGGCACAAAGAACATCCATGATGTATTGTCTCTTGCGTTTGCGTTCTGCCTCAACCTTCTCAATCTTCTCATCAAACTCTGCTATGTCTTTATACATTTCATGAATGCTGTAGGCCTCTCCGATTTTCCACTTAGGGCTGGGTTCTATTTCTTTCTCATCATCTTTTGTCTTGCCAGATTTTTTAACTTTTTCTTTAATAGCTGCTTCTTTCTGGAGATAACATTAATAGGTTGAATTATTTTAATTTTTTTTTCTTAGTTAAATACAACTTTCCTTAGCTGGCCTTATCAAATATTACTAAAACTAAATATAAAAACAATTTTTTAACAAAAATATTATTTGAAAACTTGTGATCAAAGAGCGACATAATAATAAATATGACTATTTTTTATGACTAAATATGACTATTTTATATGAATAAATATGACTATTTTATATGACTACATATGACTATTTTATATGACTAAATATGACTATTTTATATGATTAAATATGACTATTTTATTACATTACAGCAGCAACCCCAGGTGTAATACAAACCTTTATTCTCTCATCTCTCCTCCTGTGCAATGTTTCCCTCTCTTTGTTACGGGCCTCTGCCAGTTCTCGCAGCCGAGCAAACTCTCTTAACTGGTCATAAGCGTGAGCTCTTGTAAACACTTGCTGGAGCTTTTGATCTGCTGATTAAAGCTACTTAGATACAGCCAGTGATAATGCACCTGCATCTCTTAGCTTAAGGCATATACAAAGCAACTTATTATATGTTAATATTAATATTCATTTAATAAATTTTAGATGAAATTTGCTCATTAAATGATTATTATAGAGGTTACCTTCAATTTTTCCTTTATGTACAGTTTCTATACCTGTAAAAAAATAATTAATTGAAAATGGTAATTAAAATAACAACTAATTAACCATAAGAAACCTGAATTATACATATAAAATTTAATATAAGCTTATCTTAGTATTCTGTTTAAAATGATAAAACGTTTTTAGTTAATGGGTAATAATGAAAATTGTATTAGGCCAACATTCAGCATTTTTCAATATATGGTAATCTATCCTAAAGATTTTAAAGAATGTGTTATTGAGTATTGTGAGTAGTTGTAGAATACTGGATTTTATTTTAAATCTTTGAAATTATTGGGAACTGTTATATTTTTTTTATTATGGATAGATGTAGACCTGTCTGCCTAATAAAATATATAAATAAAAAAGTACATTTTTTCCCCAGTTTTTAGGATACGTAGGCTAAAAAGAAATGTAATGTTAAGTGCCATTTGGTTACTGTTTAGAACAGTTTGGATACTATTTATTACTATAAGATATTTATTTTAAATTTTAATTTTCAAAAAAGTTCATCACAATTCAATAATTGCTGCCTCTAAAGTCTAAAGAGTCTAATTGAATTAGTATTTGGACTATTTACTACTTAGCGTTTAGAATAATGGGAAGGATATGGGATGTGTTCATGAACTCATAATCATTATAAGTGCTTATGACATGTGATGTCAATGATGAATGATGATGATTTTTAAATTTTTAATGTGAAATGTGCTGTCCTCCTCACTTGATTTTGATGAGTGCTTTTTTATTCCTAGTCTCTGTTTGATATCAGAAGATACAAGACGAGATTCCATTGTTGGTTGAAGCTTTATAGATTGCCAAAATGTTTCAGCGTAAGCTATTTCTTCTGGAGTAGACTCTGTAAATGAACATTTTTCTTGTTGTTTTGTTAAATCTATCAGCTTGATCGCCATTTTGTCGCTAATGTCAACAGATTTTGTTTAAGGGAGATTACTTTAAAACCCGGAAGTATGAATAAGAAATTTACCCCTTTGTCGTAAACAAAAATATTCTTTTTACAATCAGCTGTATAGATTTAGATCTAGATATTCTAAGATATCTAGTCTAGATCTTATACTATAAAACTATACTAAACATAAAAAAACACTTTGTTGTAAATACTGGCGTGTATCAGTTTTTTCATGGTAAGTCGGTATTGTCTTCATTTAATAAATTAATATGCACATTCCAAACTTCAATAAAAATAATATTTAAAAATATAATAATATATAATATTATAATATCCTGTTGAGTCAGTTGACTGTTGTTGACTGTTGACTAGTGTTGACGTTGTGACTGTTGTCCTGTTCTGATCAGACATTCGACTATTTGTCAACACCAACACATTACATTCATATTAGTCAATAATATTCATTCATAGATCGGACGATATTTCGAGTAGATCTAGTACTAGATCTAGTACTTAATGTCAATGATCTTGGTACTAGTTATTAGAGTCTAGTACTAGTAGTATCCTCAAAGTTCACACACACACACTCGACTGTCCACTGATTGATATCACAGACACATTTTTTTTTTTACTTTAAAAATTTCATCTCAAGCAAGACTCAAAGGGGATGCTTAAAACTATTATATTTAGGCATTTAGCATTAAAACTTCAACTGGCGCAACCACCGGCGCCCCGTACATTGCACGACCCAAAGTGCCAATGTTTCCCTTGCGAGCACTATGGCACCTCTGTGGTAGTGTAATCGGGGGCTCCCGAGAGTGCCCCTCTACGTCCCTGACACATAGGCGGTCACCGAAGTGTGTTCTACCTCATTATTTCGGTGATTAACGTACACTCAAGGTTTTCATGCGGTAGTGTAGGTAAACCAGTGTCCCGACTTTTATGATCCAAGTGCAGGCATTGTTTACATTTAAACAACTCATTTTTTATAAAACAAGGTTATGCGTCTAAGAACATAGGATTGGTAAATCATTGATGAAACCCTTCTTATATATTTCATCAAAACACGCTGGGGCAGATACGCTATTACTTTATAGTATTTGAGTATTATTTGGTAAATGTCTCCAGGATTCAGCTGGATCCAACATTGGATAATTGGTTGATGAAGCACACATCAAGTTAGCAATTTTCTGAACAATTTCATTGTCAGACATCCTTATACCCAATACAATATTCCTATTAGTTGTTACAAAGTGGTAATTCCCAGTCAACAGTGAATAGCCATATCTGTTTTTTTCCCCGTCACATGTCAATTTTTACAGTGGCCTAGGAATAGGCATTCAAACCTTCTTCAGCAACCTATCAAAATACCATTTTTAAATAAGTGAAGTGTGAAGAAAAAATAATTTCATTTGAAAAAGCGTGCCCATTTTATTCTTTTTAAAAATAATTGTAATAGCTTTGATAACTGAAATCCGATAATCAGTCATAATTCATGTTTGCATTTCAGTTCAGTAGTTTCTTTACTTTTCTTGTAGCACTACTGGCAAAAATCCATTTGATCAAGTTGTGTATTTTTATTTAAAGTTTTGATAAAAATGTCTAACATATTTACATATGTAAGCTCCTGATCTTGAAATGCACCCAACTAATAAATGTATGCCACCACCATACAAATCTTAGTGTGTTTTATTTATTTTATGGTGTATTTTGAGATAAACATATTGCTACTGGATGATGTTGCTAATCTCCCATAGGCATACCCTTGGGTTTGATATATTTAAATAAAAAACACACTCTATTGAACATTACAAGTAGATGTTAGTTCAGAGAAACTGTTTTTCTAGTTTAGAAGTTTTTAATCATTATATTACTTCAAATTTATTTTGTTTTCTAGTTAAATTTCTTTTTTTATATCTTAGAATTTATGACCCAGTTCTTTCTACAATGGACCTGCGCCGAGTAAAGAATGAAGAAAAGCTAGTACTTTGCAAGAAATATTATTTAGGTGAGTAGACTGAACTTGTCAGTACTAGGTTCATCTTGTCAGTAGTGACTGTTAGCAGGTTCTATCAAGTCATCTTTTTTGTTTCTTTTTCAGACACATTGTTATATAATAAATAAAACAACTTTCACCCAACTTCCAAGTAGTCTCTAATATTTTGTTCCTCGCATAACTAATATTATTTTTTAATTTTCCCAGCTGGTTTCTTTATTCTCCCATTTCTCTGGTTCATCAACACTGTGTGGTTTTTCAATGAGGCTTTCAGAAAACCAGAGTATACAGAGCAAGCACAGATTCGTACTTGTAAGTATTTCTCCATGTCAAACTTTACAGTAATAAGTGGGCTCGTTACTTTCTGTATTTACAAGTTTTAGAGCTGCTTCACAACTCCACATTTTCCATACTAACTTCTTCAAAGATTTTCTACAAAACAATACATTTTATAGAATTTGTTTCTATTGGTTTTTGCCATTAAAACTTTTTTTTATTTTTACCTTAAATAAACAGTTTTAAGTCTAAAAATTAAAATTAATACAAGATGTTATTTTTAAACGTATAAAAAATATTAAACCACATACTTTTATATATGTATAATGCTTTCAATGCTTGAATGCTGTTCCATGAAATTTTAGCTAGAGATTGCCACTTTGTTTTGTACGTATGATTAATTTAAAATATTTAATATTGACATTATTTTTTTGTCAATAGATGTAATCCGGTCTATGATTGGTTCAGTTGTCTGGATGGCAATCATCATCACTTGGGTCGTTATTTTCCAGACACATCGAACATCATGGGGTGTGGCTGGAGAGAATCTAGCTTTCATTATTCCCACAGGTTCACTGTAGATTATTCATGTCATTTTTTCCCTTCTGAAACTGGTCAAAATTTTTAAAGAATCATATTGTGAAAATCTAAAATAAATTGTTTCGGTTTTTCTGATTGGGGTGAAAATATTTTTAAAAAATGTTACAAAAACTGATTGGATGTAATTTTTACTAAAGAGGGATTATTATATATTTATTTCCTAGTCCATCACCCATGTTACAACTTTGTAAATAAACTTTTTTTTTTAAATATTGACTTGGTGTTATTTTAAGTTTTAACCATTATGAAAAGTGTCAGTAAGCTTTATTGTATCTCAATTTATAATGCAAGAAGTCATGTTTGATGCTTATATCACAAAGTATCTAACTTAAACAGCTGAGCGACTGAACAAACAGCTGTTGCGCCACAGCACAATGGCAGAAGCAGTTGTAATGACAACAGTACAGCCTTTCTTACATTGACTTATCAAGGGGGTGCCCACTCAAAAGTGTCATTTAATTTTTAAATTCATGGATGGTAAACTTTGAACCTCATGCCATATTACTTGATCAAAGAATTCTGCTGCCAATGTATCTTTACAATACTTTTCCTTGATTACTTTCCTTTCAGTAGTAAAAGAAACAACATGAAACAATATTTCAAATTTTCAAAAAAAAATTTATTTGATTTAAAAGCACAGTATAAAAAAAGCTGAAAAAATATCACACTTTGATATAAAAATCACAATAAAATATTTGTTAAAACAGACATAATTGAGACAGAATATTTGCAATCTTGACAATTTGATCTAGTACTCATTCAAGATACCAGTTTCTAACATTTGATAATGCTTTTCTTTTGCAAAGTTACAAAATCTCTTTCAAAAACATAAAGAGTAAGTTGTGCATTTCAAAAAATGCTTTCAAAAATTTAGATATTTCTATTGTACACAAAAAGAATGTTATCTTTAAAAAATATAATCCTTATATTGTAATGTATGGCTAATAGCTTTTGACAAATGTCATCAATAACATAGTAATAAGGCAAACAATAAATAATTCATTAATTACATTAAGAGAATTTGAATAACTAACAGATATTCAAACTTTTTGGAAAAAATATAAGATTTTGGCAATATCTTGTTTTAGATAACATTTTTTACCAGTCTACAGTTATTACAAGAATAGTACTTGGAAATGGTGACACAAATTCTTTGTAGTTTTAACTTGAATTTCTGAAAGAAATTTTACTCTCTCATTTGAATGATAATTTGAATTATGTTAACAGTTAAACTCGTGAATTAATAGTTTTCATTGTAACAAAAGTCAGCAGTGTTTTAGTTTGCTAACATAAATATGATATTTTTAGGAACTTATTCACAATTAAACAAAAGTTATTTCCAAAGTGTCTGGTGAGCTCCTTCTAATGCAATACTTTAAATTGCTGTAAAACACTTGTTGAACAAAGGAAAATGAACACAACAATAGAACTTCCATAACAATTTGATTTTCAAAAAGTGTAGCACAAGACAAACTTTTTACTACATGAATGAAAAGTATTTTAAAAGTGCAATTCTAAGTCTACAGTTTGATTTTTGAAAATACACTCCGACTACATTAATTAAAAAATCATTTAGTCACACCAAGTATAAAAAAAAATCACCAATGGTGTTTTATCTACTTCGTTTCTGTTCTTATGAAACATTTTTTATAAACTTAAGTCTTAATGCTTCATTTAGATAAGAAAGATGAATTGATATAAAAGTATATCACACTTCAAATTGTAATTGCTGTACTTATAGATATTAATATATTCATTGCTTGTTTTCATAATGAAAAAGAAAAAAAAATCATGTTTGGAGTATTGCTTTTTTCTCAGTTTTAATAATAAAGCTGTATTTTCTGATATAAAAGGTAACAATTATGAACAAAATGCTTTTGAAATATTGCTTGTTTGTAAATAATGGTCAAGCAGTCTTTATCAATTTTATAATTCTAAAATCACAAAAGAAAATACCATTTTCTGGAGTATTGCTTTCTTAAATAATCAGATTTATATTCAATGATTTCATAACATTTTTAAAAATATATATTATTATATGTTGTGTAAATGCTATACAGTTGTATATATAATACTTAAATGGCAAAAAATTGATACAAATTTGATTTAATAACAGAAATCATAAGTTTATATCTATTTTGGCATTTTAAAAGGCATCAGAATTTTTCAGCAGAACACTTTTTACAGCTGATAGCAAGAAGTAATTTAAATTACAGACTCATTTTACCTTTTTTTAAGTGTTTCATTGGAGTGAATTAACGTTCACTCTTTAAACCTGAATGAACAAAAAAATACTTCTGTAATATCTGTAATTTTTTTGGTTCTGAACAAAATATTTTTTACAACTCAATAGCCATTTATCTAAACAGGATAAGATTGTCTTGTTAATTTTTTGATATTATGCAATGGGGAATATTCATCAAATACATTTTTATGAAATAATGCAATAATTTTATCAATACGATTTAATATCTAAGCTGGTTTACTGAAAAAATTTCACTGATAGTTGATTATTTATCTCTGAAATAAGGGAAGTAGACTCATTTTATTACTCCAATATAAATAATTAAAGTACAACATTAATTTCAAACTGATTAGAATTGGCTGTATCCAAGAAAATTCATTAGTTTTTCATCTCTTAAAAATAATATATGCTACAAATAAACAGCTAATTTTTCAAATTCATCAAATATTCAATCATTATATTATTAACTTTAGACCAGCAGTCACAATCAACAAATAATAATATGATATTACCCTTTAACCCAAGTTTTTACTTTTTAAATAAAAGTCTAAAATTCATAATATAAAAGTTTGTTGACTATTATAGTACATATTATAAAGTAGAAATAATGTATTTAAAACACAATAAAATATTTCTTCCAAAACCGTTGAAATAAATGCTAAGCCAGAGCTTTAGAGTTTAAGTTTACAGAAGTGGTTGTATTTGGTGCGGAGTTACATTTTCCTCGTGTCTCTCCTTCTGGCTTCTGCTCCTTTAAAGCCTCCCTCTTCCTTCTTTTAAGCTCCTGCTGAATTAGAAATACTTGAGCACGACACATTCTTGCCTGTTTTTTCTGGTACTCTTCTTGGTACACAGTTTTAAAATCGCCCTGCAGAAATATAATTTTTCCAAATAAGTTGGTAAGGGCAAGGAGAGCCCAGAATATAATAAATACCTACTGATACAAAAAAAAAAAAATTAAATTGTAAAAAAAAAAGAGAGAGAAATAAACTGTAGATTATGACTCCTATTTGCATAGATCTAGCCTATATGGATAAAAGCAGAAATGCAAATTAGTTTTCTAGTTGAAGGCATTTTTCTACTAGTTGTAGAATATTGAAAATAGTGTTTGTTTCAGGCATCTTTCCAAAGGGGGTGGGGGTGGGGAGGCAATGCCCTTCCTTTCTAGACAAAATAGTAAACAATATATAACATTATATGGGATGGTGTATCATAGCAGTAGAGAGCTAGACTTCTAACCTGAGAACTTTGCGGTTCAAATCAGTGGAACGTCCCTGAGTCCACCCAGTTCTGATGGGTAACTTATGTTAGAGAAACAAAGGCGCCTGGGCATAGTGCTGACCACACTATCCCTACTTAAACCGAGGTCTCTGCCCCATGTGCCTTGGAAATGATGATGATTAAATGATGATGATGAGAGAAAATATGTACAGTGTCTCTAGAAGTTTCAAGCCCCCCTACCCCCTCCCCAGAGGAAAAATGTCTGAAAGAAATGGTGCAGTGAATCTGTTAGCAGATCTTTTATTGTGTGTAATGGAACACAGACAGGCCTGACAGTTTGATATCACCTACCTCCCCACTTTTTGCCATTGGCCTCTCTTCAGGGCGATGTTTTATAATGGGCTCTACTGGCTTGGGTACAAAGCTGGACTTAGTCACACTTTGTGCGTTGAAGGGCTGCATGCTGGGAATGTATGGTCTGTTCTCGTGGAAGTCACCAAACCTAACCATTAAAAAATTTTATGTATCAATATATCAAATGTGAAGCATTTTTAAATAATGTGTTTGTAAGCTTTCTTGTTAAGCCTGAAATAGATACTATTATAGAAAAAACTTATTATGAGGTTGGTATTGTTACATGCACAACCTAGAAAACCCCTCACCTTAATGCGGAAAATAATCTTTCTTTTTTATTCAAGACTTAGCATTTTTTTTATTGTTATGCACATTTTTGTCAAAAGTTTATTAAATCATGTTTTGTATTTAGTTTAATGAGTAGTTTTCATTACCCACCTTAATTTTTTGGTAAAAGTTTCACTACTAAAAAACAGATAACTCTAATATGAAAAATTTTGACCAACAGTGGTGTACTACTGTTACTTTCCTAGTCTTCATATCAACTCAAAGAACTAATGACCTAAGCAACCAAAATTTTAGAATCATTGTAATAAGATTTTGTTTTAAAATTTATCCTATAATATAAATTGTATCATTTATTTATTCTATTTTAGTTTTACATCTTATAAACATAAACATCCACTCTGAAAAATCAAAACTATCAATATTTCAAGGTGATTTATGCCAGTGTTAAAAAAACTATCAATATTTCAAAATGATTCATGCCAGTGTTAAAAAACTATCAATATTTCAAAGTGATTCATGCCAGTGTTAAAAAAACTATCAATATTTCAAAATGATTCATGCCAGTGTTAAAAAAACTATCAATATTTCAAAATGATTCATGCCAGTGTTAAAAAACTATCAATATTTCAAAGTGATTCATGCCAGTGTTAAAAAAACTATCAATATTTCAAAATGATTCATGCCAGTGTTAAAAAAACTATCAATATTTCAAAATGATTCATGCCAGTGTTAAAAAACTATCAATATTTCAAAGTGATTCATGCCAGTGTTAAAAAAACTATCAATATTTCAAAACGATTCATGCCAGTGTTAAAAAAACTATCAATATTTTAAAGTGATTCATGCCAGTGTTAAAAAAACTATCAATATTTCAAAATGATTCATGCCAGTGTTAAAAAACTATCAATATTTTAAAGTGATTCATGCCAGTGTTAAAAAAAACTATCAATATTTCAAAACGATTCATGCCAGTGTTAAAAAAACTATCAATATTTTAAAGTGATTCATGCCAGTGTTAAAAAAACTATCAATATTTCAAAATGATTCATGCCAGTGTTAAAAAACTATCAATATTTTAAAGTGATTCATGCCAGTGTTAAAAAAAACTATCAATATTTCAAAATGATTCATGCCAGTGTTAAAAAACTATCAATATTTTAAAGTGATTCATGCCAGTGTTAAAAAAACTATCAATATTTCAAAATGATTCATGCCAGTGTTAAAAAAAAATATCAATATTTCAAAATGATTCATGCCAGTGTTAAAAAAACTATCAATATTTCAAAATGATTCATGCCAGTGTTAAAAAACTATCAATATTTTAAAGTGATTCATGCCAGTGTTAAAAAAACTATCAATATTTCAAAGTGATTCATGCCAGTGTTAAAAAAAAATATCAATATTTCAAAATGATTCATGCCAGTGTTAAAAAACTATCAATATTTTAAAGTGATTCATGCCAGTGTTAAAAAAAATGTACATACCTAACACGAGGCTGGACCCCCCAGTCAGGAAAGAAGTGATTGTTCATTGTCTTCCCATCAAAACGTGCATCCGACGAAACTGCTAGGGTGGACATGGGAACCCGAACCTTAACGTTTGCTGCTTTCAGATCAATCGGCTGATAATCTCTCTGGATGCCAGAAAATAGGTTTTAGTAGGTAACTTGTGGCAGAATAATGGCTCTAATATTGAATATAAAACTAGAAAAAGATATGCAAAGTTTGGTACATGACACAGTGTTTTGTCACAAAAGTTTAGATTTGTCAAAATAAGTTGTAAGAGTAAAAAGTTAGTTTAGTCACAAAACTTGTGAGAGTAAAAGGTAAGTTTAGTCACAAAAATTGTGAGTGTAAAAAGTAAGCTCAGTCATAAAAATTGTGAGAGTAAAAAGTAAGTTTAGTCACAATAATTATGAGAGTAAAAAGTAAGTTTAGTCACAAAAATTATGAGAGTAAAAAGTAAGTTTAGTCACAAAAATTATGAGAGTAAAAGTTTAAAGTTGGTGTGGCTGACCTTCTGGGAGGTTTCAGTTTCAAACTTGACTGACGGCAGTTTAAAATTTTCTTCCTCCTTTTTGCAAGAAGCTACCACTGGGTGCTGTTTAACATCATGGCCTTTGTAGGTTGCTCGGTTTTCTGTTGAAAAGCTTTGCCTGAACGGAAATGTTAAATTAGTCAACGATAAAATCCTGTAAGCCCTATACAAAGTCATGTAAAAACTAAGTTGAGAGAAGATGCACATGGCTGCAAAACTTGAAAGTTTAGAGATCAGTTCACACATGGACCTATACCCATTTATGATAAATATAGCGAAAAAATGAATTACTACTTTTACTCCTCTAGTTGATGATGATGTTTGAAAGGGTACTTTACTTGTACAAAATAGCCCAGTTCAATGAAAAAAAAAATTCTTAACACTCTTGTTTAAACTTACTTATTGTCAAACTTCAAATCAATGGTGGGCTGGGGAGGGTCAACAGCTCGGGGCGGGCGTGGCTGATCTCTCCCAAAACCTGGGAAATCCTCCTGTGTTTGGGACACGCCCAGAAACTTGCCGCGGTTTGATAAGGTTGTGGAATCTTTCTGTAGAGTTTGTCTGGCTCTGTGGTCACCCTCTATCTGTTTGTAGGTGGAGTTGTGGGTTGTGTCAAACAAGTGCTCTCCTGAAACAAAAACATTTAAATCCTAGTCAGTTGTTGATTTACTGGTTATTATGCCTAGGACAACAATACTAAATAGCATACACAATTTAAAACATGAATCTAATATATTATTAATCAATTAATTATTATTATATAATTGTATCAGAGTAAAGTTTTACTTGTTTCTTTTTTTTTTTTCTGTCATTTGTTTTCTTTTAAAATATGGATTATAATATAACAAAACAAACCTTCCAATTTAATACTGGAATCTGGTATTTTAGCAGGAGGTGGAGGAGCCACAAATTTTCCAGTGTAGGTGTGATGAGTGGTTGAAGATGGGATGTTTTCTTTATCAGGATATAGAATTGATCCTGTAGACACAGAGTTTGTCAGAAATAAATACATTTTTAAAAACTTATTTCACAAAGGTTGGTTCAATCATGTTTAATTTAAATCAGTCTAGTGGAAGCAGACACCATTTAATTAGCCTACTTGTTCTTTAAATTTATTGATGTGGTCATAGCAAAACTAAATTTTTTTAACCAAACATATTTAAACTTCTTTACATAACATTTATCTTTGATATTCAACAATTTCTAGAATGTTAATACATTGAGGTGTCAGTGTCTTGAAAGTTATGCTCTATATACCTGTAAAACTGGGAAGCTCCCCAAAACTCAGTGTTGGCTGAGGCACCCATCTCTTGAAGTGTTGTTTGTTGGTGGTCATGTCTTCAAAGATTGCAGGCTCACGCTGGATCAAATCTCGGCGAGGCGGAGGGCGATTGTTTTCATTACTTAACTATAAAAAATTGTTTCATAATTACAGATATAGGTTGTATTCACTGCTTCATTAGGACTTAATCAAGTTGTTGTTTAATGTCTAAAACACTATGAAAAGAGTCATTCATGCTAAAATTGTGTGCATATTTTTTTTTTTACTTTGGACATTGTGATTTTCATTATATTAAACAAAATCAAACATATTTTTAACAAATATACTTTAATGAAAATATTATATTATAGGTCAAAATTTTAACCTGCTTAGGAGTAAACTCCTGAGAGTAATATGTTGTCACTTCCATAGGTTCAGATGAAGGCTCATATTTATCAACCTGTTAAAGAAATTAAATGTTTGATTTTTATTTATTGTCTCAGTTTTACAGCACTAATAACAAGAAGTCAGACAGGCTTAGATTAGATGCTTCAAGAAGTAAAATTGGATGGCCAAAACAAACACAGAAGAGGTCACTTGGTGACAAGGTAAAAGTGCCAGAATGTCATGGAACCAGTTTAATGGAATAGACCAAAACAGTTTACAGGAGAAGTTGCATCTTTATGCTTCACAGCAATGATGAAGAAGAACTACAAGAATAGAATATTTTAAAATCTAGATTTGAAAACAGAATTTCAACAGAAATGTATAGACATATCACTACTACTCTAAATTTATCAACCTTGGACAATTTTATTTAAATTTACTGATTAAAGGTTACATTTTGACTTCAAGTTACCGTAATCAATTTTTTTAAATTTCGATCATCAAGGTTTCTTTTCAGACATTTTGTTCTTTTCAGACATTTTGCTCCACAGAGAAAAGAGAAGGGGGTGGCATTTAAAACCTGGGAGGTCTACTTAAACTATATATTTTCTATTTTAATTTAATTTTTTTTAAAGGAAGAGTGGGTGTGGGAAGGTAAACTACAAATCAGCAGTCGTTTAAATTTGGAGTTTTCTCTCCTAGATGGGTTGCTTTCCCCAGCTATCAAGCCTCATCTCCCCAGGGGTACAAACTTAGGACTATATGGTTTAGCAGCCATAAGCATTAAAGACCCGACCATGCTGACCACTATTTTAAAGCAATAAGCCTGATGTTACCAGTTTTTAATATATGAGCTGTCATAATAAAATATTAAAAATTGAAAATTAATTACAACAAAAAAACTGCACCTCAAGACAATTTTTGTCCCATGTATTAAAACATATGTGCTTGTTGTGCACTAAATCTCACCTGAATGATTGGCCTGACTCTCTCTACATTTCCCAAATCTTTAAACGAATCTCTCTGATTGGTGGAAATATACATGGGAGGTAACCTAGGATCCCATTGCTGGATTGGTGGACGCTTAGAAGACCTTGGTCTTGGGTGTCGCACTGCTTCAAACGTGGACATGTAGTCTGATTTTGGAAAAGGCTCTCGTTTGTCTGATTGAATAATTTTGTGACTGTGCTGTCTTTTATGTCGCCTGCATTGAAATTTTTAAAAAATAATTTGTGATAAGAAATGACCACACATGACCAACAGCATTATAATGCTCCTAAAGGCTTAGCTTGCTTCTTTTCCTACCATTTAGAAAAGAAATGTTTTCCCCTGAAATCATTCTTGTACAACCCTTCCCATAATATAGTTCAAGCTGATGACTTTTAAATTTTACATTATAAGAAAAATATATGGCACCACAGTATAATTATTCTTAACATCATAAAAATTTTAGGTGGGTCAAAAATTAATTAAAAACAAAGTGAAAAGGTAGACAATCTGAACTGCTGCTTATCTTAGTTATGGGCCTTTAATATATGATTAACAAACAGATAACTCACCCACAGTCACATAGGTCACTGATTGAAACATCATCTGGAAACACCTCATCAAAAATCCCCAATCCATCTATACTGCTACAAGGCTTTGTCGTTTCAGGCATTCTAGTAGAAATGTAACACAAGTAATAAGGTTCTTATTAATTAACCATAGGCCTGCTCAAATATAATGGAGGCATGGTTTAGTGGTAGAGCACTCTACTGTCTACCCGAAAGTCTCAAGTTCAGATTTTTATCTTGAATCTGTAGGACATTCCTGACCTTCTCTGATAGGTGCCTTTTCACGTTAGGGAAAGTAAAGGTGGCTGGACATAGTACTGATCAAGTTTGAAAGGGGACTTCTTTAATATTAAAAAATACAAAAACCCTTCAGTAGGAACTACTGACACAAAATATTTTAAAACTCAGGAAAAGAAGTAGGTTTAAAACTAGGGTTCAATATATATATATATATATATATATATATATATATATATATATATATATATATATATATATATATATATATAGTGTGTGTGGATGTTTCTAAAAGACAAATCTCTTTAGGTTCTTATAAAATTAAACTTTCTGATTTTTTCACTGCGATAATAGAGTTGCGTTTATTCTGCCCACTACTCACCTGTATAAATAGGTTTTGTATGTAGGCCTTACTTCAGTGGCAAGAATCTATAAATAAAGCAGTTTAAGTTATGTTTTAGCCTCTGCCAATTCAATTATGGAGGGGGGGGTCCTTAAATTGAGAATTCTACTTGTAACTAAAAGTAAAAGCAATTCAAGTTAGTCATGCAATCATTTCTAGCTTATTTGTGATGAAAAGCAAAAACTCACCTTTAATAACTTAGTATGAACATATCACCTTAAGGTAATACTGCAAAAAACAAACCAACATTTCACATAGGCAATTGGGTTTTATCAAAACAACTTATTTTATTAATACTATAATCATCAACTGTACTAAAGGTAACACAGGAGTAAACTAGTGACCTAAATACTAAATAGGCCTATCCAAAATACAGTGGCTTTTATATTATGGCCTACATAAATTATAGCTTACATCAGAATAGCAGGTTTAAGCATTCCAAACAGAATGAGAATACCCTGCATTAGATCATTAATAAAATGCATTTTTATTCAAATTTCAAATATTAAAAATAATTTCTGTCAGAAAATGGGATCAGAAGTATGTATTCTACATCTGTTATGAGTATGGCATATTAAATGCTATTCACTGTATTCACCACTCCAGTATTCAGTTCACCTGCATTAACATTGACGTGCACAGTGTCAAAGTCACCTGCAGATTTAATGCACCTGTTGAATACCTTATTGAACTCCTTTCCCACCGTATGTCACAACGTAAATACTCAGTGCCTCGGTTGTGGTTATTTCATAGTTTACTGCTTTGCAGCCAGTCTATCTATTTTTATGAACTGGGGTCTAACTAAATCTTTTTTTGATCATTCACGCATGTAAACGGAAAAAATTGTATGAAAATGCTAATCAATCTGACAGACAGCCAATGTCATAAATTATCATCTGAATACATACCTTCTAGATCCTCTCTATGTCCGTTCCAGTATCGCAACGGTGTTGACAGGGTAAGGCTTTGTCGAGAGAAATTATAATGTCAAAAGAGAGTCGAAAGCATAGAAAGTTAGAGACACAGTTTTTCCCTCTCGCGTGCCTTAGCAACGACTCGTTGACAACTAGATCTAGTTCTCGTTCAGATTCATGTTTTTAATTTTGTAACTTCTGCAAATTTTTATGTTCTAAAATGCTTCTTTGTTATACAGCGCGTTAATACAACTTAATATTTTTTATATTCGTATTATACTATTATCGATTGAAAACATATAGATTCTATAAATCTAGCACATTTTTATAACAACAAATATTTTTTTTTACGTAAACTGGTTACGGTTTTTAAGAATCTCCATTGTACAGACACATGATTAGTTCAAAATGGCGAACCTTGATATTAGACTAAAGAAAGTAAACAAAATATATAAAGAAGGGGTAAACACATGATCTATTCTCATAAATAGATGATTTAGAAGTTAAAGTTTTCAAATATTAACTTTCTGCAAGTAAATACTTACCGCCTGAGTAAAAAAGCTGAAAAATTATTAAATAATAAACTGTAAAGTCACAAAGTGGGCGGTGCCTGTTAGTAGATATTAAGTAGAATGTTACTGTTGTGTTGTGCAACTTGTGGTGTACTCACTCACTGACTCAGTCACTCACTCAATGTAATCAGTAATCTGTATTGTAATTGTCACGATTGTGTAATGTGTATTTTACTTCAGTTCCTAAATGTCTCTCTGTCTCTATTAGTCTACTGCTATTCTCCGTGTTTGACTTGAGTCAGTGGCTGACACAAGGATATCGCCAGCAATTTTTAATTTACACTCCAATATTCATCATTATTGATTGTTGGGTAATCTCTATATTTATATTATTATTATGTCTCACAAATTCTGCCTTTAATATGTCTCTTTATTTTCTTATCACATTTTTCTTTCTCAATGTTTCACGTTTTGCATTTTACCAAGACCCAGTAAACAACAAAAAGTAAATAGGCCTATATAAATTATATTATTATTACGCATCCATTATCTTTTAACTGTGGACATCATTACCTAGGTGAGGGTAAAAAAATTAGGTCAAGTAACTCTCTAAATTAAATTAAAGTTTATTCAAGCTATTCACTAGTAGCTAATACTAATGTAATAACTGTAGTATTTTATATTAATTATTATGATCAATATTTAGTTGCCATTGTCGAGATCGCAGACCAGCTGGCAAAAATTGGGGGAAAGAAACCACAACCGGAAATTTCGCTACACCCAAAAGAAATAAAAAGAATAATTAAACACAAACAAACGCAAATGTGGTCTGTCACACACCCTCACTACATTAAAGACGACGGCTATTACAATTTAACACGAAAACAACAATACACAATCTTTCGACTCAGAACAGGCCACAACAGACTAAATCAACACATGCACAAAAAACTGAAGGTTGGGTGTAGCGAAATGTGCCCTTGTGGCAAGGCCCCGGAAAACACGGAGCACGTACTCCAGGATTGTACTCTGTATAGCCAGGCAAGAGGCAGACACTGGCCCCAGCCCACCCCACTCAGGGAAAAATTATATGGGACACCTGACAAACTGGAAACCACAGTCCGGTTTGTCCATGAAGTTGGACTTGTTGTCTAATTCTTCCACCATAATCAAAAATTAAGAACGAAGAAGAAGAAGAAGAAGTTGCCATTGTGAATAACCCCTTCTGTCTTTCTGGTAACTTTAAACAGTGTATAAATCTAAATATATAAGTATAATGATAATGTTATAAGTAACTACTTACTTGCACAGCAAACTCCACAGCCTCTCCTCAACCAAACTGGAAATATTACTTTGTGTTGAACATAAACCCCCAAACAATAATAAAAGTTATCTTAATTAACCTTATTTAATTAAATAGATCAGGCTACATACCTTGTATAAAGTTAAAGTGTGTAGATGCATGAAAGTTTATTTATTAAAACAAAATAAGGTGTGTTTATTTTCTGCCTAAAGATTTTTTTTTAAAAATGTTATTTATTTTATTCAAATAGGATGTTATAGCAGGAGTTGTTGTGGTGCAGAGCAAGGGTGAGCTTCAGCATCAAGGAATCACGCTGATAATGGAGGGAATGGTCAACTTACAACTTAGTGCTAAAAGTGTTGGACTTTTTGAGGCTTTTTATAATTCCCTCAAGGTAGCTCACATTTACTTCATCCATAATGTCATGTTAATCCATACTTGAGCCAGTTAGAGATGGTAAAGCTTCTTCTACCCTTATCTGAAGATTTAAAAGTTACTTTTTATTTGTCTAGATGTTTATTTTAAAAACATAATTTACATTAAAAAATGATTGTTCTATGGACATAAGAAAAACTTAGGGGGAAAAACGGCAACTATAGAACATGTTTTAAAATCCTTATTGATGTTTTCAGCCTATTCAACTATTAAACTACACATTGGAGGTGGCAAAACCAGGAAAACTTCCTTCAGGAAAAACTGAAATTCCTTTTGAAGTGCCCCTGAAACCAAAACCTGGCAAAACACTGTATGAGACCTATCATGGGGTATTTGTCAATATTCAGGTACAGAAATACTAATTTCTTGTTGTTTTTTTTTTTTACCTTTTTTGTTATAGATACACAACAAGAATTTTATCTAGTAGCTGGTTAAGCAATATTATTATTTTTTTGTTTCAAATATTGCCTTGCTGATTTCCATCTCGTTGTATTTTTAATAATGCAATGTTTTTAAAAAGTATAATTTCCTATGATAATACATCTATTTTTCTCACTAAATTAATGTATCTAGACTTTTTCCTCAATTACTTACTCATTCTATTTTTCTATGTTGAACATACTGATTAGAGAACGTGTACTTTATTTACTCCAACACCAGTATTTAGTGAAAGTAGAAATGAAAAGATCACTCCTCAACAAAGATTTACAGAAACAAACAGAATTTATAATTGAGTACAAGGTAAGTAAATCCACAAAACCAATTAGAAGATTTACCACTTTCGTTACCAATCACCTCTTAACTCTAAATTTGTTTTAAATAGCTTTTAATAAAACTCTCTGCCAGTAATAATGGTTTTAAAAATTTGGACATATCATGACGCGCATTAATTTATTAAATAACTATGCACCATCAACCACTAACTCGACACGCTATCCATTCATTAAATCTTTAACACTATCTCTATTGGTCTTGATCTACATTTGTCTTGCATTTAAATAAGGTTATGCTCAAATGGTCACAGCCTCCTAGACCTGTAAAAGATTGATTTACTAACAGCTCAAATTGAGCGGGCAGTAACATCTTTCTTCACCAGCTGAGTTATTTATGGATCCTTTTTTTTCAATATTTGCAGAGCCAGGAAGAAAAAGCTAAGCCTAAGCTAGTAAACTTCACCATTACTCCAGAAACTTTGACCAATGTTAAGGAGGTACGAGCATACAAAATTTAATTCCGTAATTTAAAAGAGATTTTTGGCAGTATTGCTTTTTTTTAAATTGATGTTTTTTTTTTGTTAAAGTAATTTTTTTTTCTTCTCTCTTAGAAACAAAATGTCCCCAAGTTCAAAGTGAAAGGCCATTTAGACTCTTCTTGTTTGCAGATTACAAAACCACTCACTGGAGAGGTACAGTTGTTTTGAATCCATCAGTTGTTTTTATTTAATTTAAACTTTTTTTTCACACAAAAAATGTGAAAAACAACATGAACCCATAACCATTAGCTTTTAATGTTGAGTACACAATATATCAATAAATCAGACATGTGTGTCTATATTGGGGAAAAAAAACAGATAACAATAATTACTCTTAATTTTGGTCAATTAAACTATACTCTATTTTCAGTGGCTTCTCTGTATGTTACAAAGCACTTTGAAACCATATCCATTATATATATATATATTTTTTTTAATATGCACAAAATATATTTGAATGTTTTATAAAAATTTCCAGTATAGATTTTATTTTTTTATTTAATTTTTCTAATTAATTGAAAGTCCTTTTAAACCTGTAAATGTCTACTGCCATGAAATTTGATGTTTCAGTTAACCGTTGAACATTGTGAGGCTGCTATAAAGTCTATAGAGATTCAGCTGGTCAGAGTGGAGACTTGTGGGTGTGCTGAAGGCTATGCCAAAGATGGTCAGTGATATCTTATCCTTTTACCCATATCCCATATCATTCTTCAATTCTGAAATAATAGTTTGTCAAATCATAAATTCAAACTGTGTGTTTTTTAATTTTATTTTTAAATGTTTGTCTCCCTTATCAACATAATATTACCATTCGTAAAGTTTGAAATCCATGTAACTAACAAAAAACTTCATTACTTTTAAATTATACAATTTTAAACCATATTTATTTTACTTCTTTTATTAAACATGAGTTAATAAGTGTGTGGTAACTTCCTGAATTTAACTTCATTTGTCTAAATATTTTTTTTTTAAATTTCAGCCACTGAGATTCAGAATATTCAAATAGCTGATGGCGATGTAGCTAGAAGTATGGCTATTCCTATCTACATGGTGTTTCCACGCTTGTTTACATGTCCAACTTTATCTACCAATAATTTTAAAGTTGGTGAGTCAATAATTAAAGTGGTGGCATATTTGAGTTTGCGGGCTTTTTTTAAGGGAACTCCATCCCAGCCACTTTTTATTTCTCTACAAAAATGTAAACAGGTGATAGTGTTAAATTCAGAATTCATCCTAGCCATCTAAATGTATAACTAGAGTGTAGTTTTTTTTAATGATTGTTTCAAATTCATGTTTTTAATTTCCTGGTTTCTTTTTTCCAGATTTTGAAATCAACATTGTTGTTGTCTTTGCCGATGACCATTTGGTAACAGAAAACTTCCCTCTCAAGCTGACTAGGTTTTAGTGTACACAGATCCCAAATCCCATGGCTAAGCTCAGAGTCCAGCTACTTGCTAAACTGAAGAGACACTCTATGCATTACATCTGCTAAGAACAAACAGGAGTAATTATGGCAGATCAAAAGAGAATATGTCTAAAAGTTATGAGGTTCATTTTTTTTTCTTTAAAAGAACTGCATTTATAAATCAAATGGCTTCAACATGTGACACTTAAAAGACCTTCAGTTTTTCATTAATAAGGCTGTTGTTGTAAATGGAATGGTTAAAAAATAATGTCTTAAAGTTAACGAGCTTCATTCGATCATTTAAAAAGCTACATACTTTTGTCTTAAATTATGTATAAATGCAATATCATATGTTATTGTTAGTTTTTTGGTCATGAAGCTGATGTGTGCTGTACATTTATGTCTATTTATTTCTTAGAGGAATGTGTATGAATGTGAAGAAAATAAGTTTACAGGGAGATAATTTCAAATATTGTATAATTATTCACTGTGGCCTTACAAGGTCAGGTGCAATTAGGTTCTCTCCCCACCCCACCCTTCCTCATTGAATATATACCAGATGTACTCAAAGTGTTTCAGTTTAATGTCACTCCATCTCTGATCAGGCTGTGTCACCCCCGTCTGGAATGGCTTTACGCTTTTAATAAATTAAGAAAAAAAAATTAAATTGTTAACTCAACAAAAACTGATATTCTCATTAAAGTTGGCTTTTTTCATCTCTGTGACACCATACCCTTCCCTATCTTGTGACACTTGTGATTATTCCCCCTGAATATTAAGTCTTACGACACTTGTGATTATTTCCCCCTGAATAATATTACTGAATGATCTGGATGGCAATGTTTTTATTATCTATGTTGAGGCTTTGTAAATAACTCACCAGTATGTTGAAACTTATGTTTATAAAATAAAAGAAATAGAAAGAAATGTTTAAAATATACACTGACTCCATTTATTTGCTTAAGTTCCAAGATATCAGAGTAATGCAAAGCTGCTCTCAGACATACAAAAAACTGCTGAAGTGTATTTTTTGTATATGCTACAGAGCACACCTTCGTTCTTAATTTTAGTGTTTGAAGGGATCCCCTCCAACACAGTTAAGTATACGTGTCAACTGGTTATGTGCCCTTGAGGCAATTGACTCCTATTTGCTTCCATAGCATCTGCTTGATGATTCAAACTTGAGACTTTTCGGTTTAGCAATCATGAGCTTTACCGACTCAACCACACGACCCCCTTCTAGAGCACATAAAAGTGACAATAAATTGGCCAAAAATGTAGCCTTCCTTGTCTCTGTCATCAGAGTTTCTTCCGGGCATCTCTTCGGGGGGGGGGGGGGGGACTTTGCCTCCCGAAAATTTTTTTATATAATTTATATAGAAAATATATACTTTTAACAGTGTCCACCACCCCCCCCCCCCCGAAGAAAGTCTACCGCCCCCCCCCCCCCCCCCCCCCGAAAATTTCAAGTGCCCCCCCCCCTGGAAGAAACACTGTCTGTCATATGATCTCACCAATGTCATTTTGGCCTCCCCTCTACCTCTTTCTTATTCCAACGTTTGTCTTGTGATGTTGTAATGCAGTGGCGTAGGCAGGGGGGGTCATAACCCCTCCCATAGACCCATCGGTATATATATATATATAAAGTATGAGGGGGGGGTGCAAAACGAAAGTTTGAGGGGGGGGGGGGGGGGGTACAAACCAAAAGTTGAGGGAAGTGCAAATCGAAAGTTTGTCCCCGGTAAAAATTTGAACCACCCCCCCCCCATGAGACGATCCTGGCTACGCTACTGTTGTAATGTCTTTCTAAGCATGTGTCCTATCAACACACACACCCTTTTTCTTATTTCTTTTTATCTGGAATGTATCTGCACCTCTGCCAATTACTGGATACTAAAGTGAAAAGAGAAGATACTGGGACAAAACACAGTCCAGCTAGCAAAAACTAGAATCAAATTAAATGTGTAAAATATGCGTGTTCCAAAACCACACAAAAGGTACCACACCGAATTCACACAAAAACAATCACAGGAGAAACGCATATGACGATTAAACAATCTATAAAATGAGCTGAATACAGCCCTTGGGAAACCAATCACATTATAGTAGGTCAAATACAAAACATGGAGCTTGTTTATGTTACGCAGAAGTAAATACCAGACACACACACGAGTATGTAAGATAGAAAAATTGGAATATAGAAACCGAATGGCAGAGTATGGAAGCTATTAAGAAAATTAATTAGAATCGGGCCTACCTTCTGCACTGAAAGCTTTAAACTCTATTTCATCTTCCTTCATTAATTTTGATATTACTTTAGTTTTACTTTTATCGGCTTTATCTGAGAGAGTAAACATACACAGCGGTAACATCTAACAAATGCCCAAGGATTAAAAGATCATGTAGGGTCTGACAGAGTTCAGACAAGATTTGGGGAAAATATCGCTGCTTCAAGAAAAATTCAACTGCAACCAAAGTTTCTTCCCGGCATCTGTTTTAATTTCTTATAACGGAAGAAAGTCTACCGTTCCCCGAACGAAATGGAATATATATATAGAAAACATATAATTTTAACAGTGTCCTCCCCCCCCCCCCCCCCCGAAAATTTCAAATGCCCCCCCCCCCCCGGAGAAAAAAAGTCTGGAAGAAACGCTGACTGCAATTTTGAGAGGGGGGGGGGGGTGTTTGGCTTTTTGTGACGTTGTGTGAAGGAGGGGAGGGGGAGGTAAAAATCGTCCAAAAAAGCGTGACGTTATTTATGGATGCTCCCTATATGGGTTGCCTAAATGAGTTGGGGTAAAATCAACGTGACTAAATATTATTTTTACTCAGAGGAGTAGCGGGGGGGGGGGGGGGGGGGGAAGCGGGGGATGCGGCCCGCACCGGGTGACACCATTTAGGGGGGTGACACCAAGGCAAAAAATAGCAAAATATATAGAGAAAAACGATAATTCCACTTAATTAAGTGATTAATTCGAGTGTTAAATAGTGTTTTAAGAGGTGCAAATCGAAAGTCTGAGGGGGGGGGGGGGTTGCACATCGAAAGTTTGAGGGGGGTGCTAATCACAAGTTTGAGGGGGGTGCAAATCGAAAGTTTGAGGGGGTGCAAATCGAAAATTGAAAGTTTGTACCCGGGAAGGGTCGCTACGCCTCTGGGGGTGACACCATTAAGTGCCGCACCGGGTGACACCCGCCCTCGCTACGCCACTGCTTTTACTGAACCTTAGGACACTTGTCGCTACACGTGTTTCCATAACCTCTCCATCTTGTTTCATGAACGCTACACAATTGACCACGCAAGCACATTCTAGATGCGCCGTTTTTTAAATTTCTAATTTTAACGTAAAAAGTAAGTAAAGTTTCCCTTTCAAACATGACGGTCTATGGGGCAAGTGAAGTATAGTTCACTTGTTTTAATTTTAACGTGGTTATTTTTAATTCATTACTTGAAAAAAAATTAGATCTACATCTGTAGGCTTTGACACAAAAATAACTGATGTAGGCTTACTATGATTTGTTTGGTTGCTTGTTCTGTCAGGGAGGTCTACACCTAACTTCTTTTTAAAGATACCGTGAAATACACCCCCCCCACACACACACACTTCGTGCTTGTAAAAAAATTGCCGCTTTTCATTTTTTTTTAGTTGGTCGGTATACAGTTGCATCTCTGATACATTTGTTCAATCGTTGAGCTTATGTTTTTTAAACACGAGAACTGCCGATTTAATTCACTCATATGCAGTTTTCAATTATTTTTTTTTTAATTTTACAATTTTTAGATGTAATATTTTGATGTAAAATTCAACATGTAGGTGTTCACATTGACCCGACCCCCCCCCCTTTCCCTGCACGCGTACACAAAATTCGATTTTTTCTGATCCCCTCCCCCGTCCCCCCCCCCTCCCCAGCATGGACGTTAAAAAAGCTTTGGTCGCTAACATATGTAAAAGATCTGATAAACGACCATGGCTAATTTTAGAGGTTATTTCGGGTTTTAGAAAACTTTTTAAATAAATTGTAATAGGAATTGATTAAAATACTCTATATAGACAGAGTTCAGACACGATTGTGGAAAAATATCGATGTTTAACAAAAATTAAACTGCAATTTTGAGGGGGGGGGGGGGGGGAGGTTGTAGGCTGAGGTGTGACGTCATTTTAGGAGTAGGGGTCTAGCATTTTGTGACGGAGGGGAGGGGGAGGTAAAAATCATCAAAAAAAGCGTGACGTCATTTATGAATGACCCCCTTTTTTAAAAAAATTTTAAACATCTGAACTATATCTTAATTATTTATTATTAAAAAAGCGAAAATAAATTTCCATGTATTTTTTGTAGGAAACACGGTTATGGTCCCTAGTTAGTAAGTCACAAACATTGAGTAGGCCTAGCATAATATCTCAGAAATTGTTGTGAAAATGTTACCGGCGACAAGGGCAAACATTATTCTTCTGTTGTTAAAACGAAATATTAGTACAAGTACATGCCTTTGCGGAGCTAAAACACGAAAGCCTTGGGACGAACGGTTTCCTGTAAGAAAAGAAGATGTTTCACCTGATAAAAGGGGAGGCAGTAGAAAAATGGCACAAGTTTTACCAGAAAACAGTGAGAAAACATTTTTCTAGACTATACTATTTTTTTCTAATAGTCACTCTAATTATCTAATACCGTAAAATCACGATATAGCGTCGGAAATTATTGGGTAATGTTCGTTGAGTTTCGGTAACATTCGTTACTGTAAACCATAGTTTATTTGACCGGTGAAATAAAAATAAAGTCAAGTGCATTAAATTAATGTTTTAACTTAATTTACAGTTTAATTGACAGAAAATTAATAACAGATAGAAAATCTAAATATTATTAATAAACTCAAGTGTAGTAATTAATTATTTTTTTTTAAGAAACAGAAAAAACCTGCAGAAGATTTGCGACAACCAGCTCTTGTTCTGTTAGTAAATAAGACGATTAGATTAACTAAAGTTAAAAGTAGTAAGAATAACTAGAATAATGTTTAGTAGCAGCAAAAATTAGCACATACACTTAAAATAATTAGAAATACAAAATAATTAGCAAAACAGTATTTAAAATGCAACAAAAATCAATCCTTGCACATTTTTAAACATTATGTATTAAAAATAATATGGCGGCAAATAAATGATGGTTTACAGTATTTCCGGTGGTTTCCGGAACGGCTCGACAGACTACGCCATGGTTTTACTGTTTTTTTACTGCTGTACAGTTCCGGAATAATAACCGACGCTATATCGTGATTTTACCTCTAATACAATAGTAATAATCTAATAGTGTCTAATACTATTATTAGTAGGCCTATAATTTTAAAAATACAATTTATGGCCTAGCCTAGATCTAGACTCGATTTGATAGCAGCAATGCTTATTAATTATTAAATTTTAAATCTCCTCATCCTATTAATTATTAATAATTATTTTAATATAGAATCTAGAATAGATCAATATATTATTAATAGTAGCATTGTAACAAAAAATGACACCTTAGACTAGCTAGATTCTTATTTCTAGATTAGTTAATATAGTTCAAATCGAAATTAATCATCACATGGTAAGACTTAATACGAACTGACCCGCGGCGTATCGTACGCAGCTATGTAGTTGTTTTATTTTCTACTTTTCAGTAATTCATAATTTGTGAATTCAGTACCAGGGCGATAACCCCCCCCCCCCCCTGAAAGCAGCCTCCTCTTAGTTACCTCCTCCCCTAGGCTAAGTTTAAAATCGTTTCAAACTACATTATCTGCCCCTAATAGCTGTCACTAAACCCGGCTCTAGGATTGTAAACATTTAGCGTGAGCTACAGCTCACCAGACCATGTAGGGGTGGGGGAGGTAGGGAGCGCGCTTACAGCTTGTTGTCTATCGTCTCCAAGAAGAGAATTATATATATAGATAATACGTAGTTAATCAGTTATAGTTAGGCCCTATCTATAGGCTTAAGTTATTTTACTATTTTTATTATTATTATGCAATATAGTTTTATGTACTATGCTATAGGCCTACTATATAGTATTTAGTATTGATTGATATGCATAACTAACCTAATTATTCAATACCATTACCCCATAATTTTACCACAATGCTAATCAAAATGATTGATTGATTGCTTTTCCTTTTTTTAGTTGTGGCTCCAACAGGCGTATACCATAGAGTAACCAAAAAGTATATACATGTGCCAGAAATGGTGCCAGAGTTTGTTGTGCCAGACCTTACTGGGTTTGAGGTATTGATTTACTTTGTTATTTTACTCTACACAACAAAAAACAACATATGTAAAATTAAATAATTTAATTACAACCTTGTTTTTTAAAAATGTATTACATAATTCTTTAAAGGCATTGTTCCAACTTTCTGTTTCAGCTTAAGCCTTATGTGTCATACAAAGCTAAAGAGATTACTCAGTTACCTTTATCACCCCAAGACATTTTCAATACTGTTTATGCTGAAGAAATAAAAAGTAGCTTTGAAAAGGGCGAGCTCAAAATAGATGACAATAACATTGTATTAGCTGATGGAAAGAAAATAAGCATTGACCAATAAAAAACAAAAATAAAATACATCTTGTTTTTTGTAGTCTTTGATTAAAGACTTAATTTTAATGTTGTCAGCAAGTTTGTTTTATGTGAGTTCAAGTATTGTCCTCAAAATATGATTTCAACTTCACTTCTCATTTTTCATAACTAAATTTATGCATGTTTTAACTCACACTGACATAGATCTATATATAGTCCCTTTACCTCTCCTATGGGTTATAATAGAAGAAAAATCATCCTAAGTATTTTAAATTTAAGGCAATAAGCCATAACTTTCCCTCTCTCTGGTCTCCTTCCTTTTCTGTAATTACATGCATTAAATCATTTTGTAGATTCATTAAAAATGTATACCAATAGCAGTAAGTAAGGAAAATATTTTATTTAAGCTGTCAACTTCTGTTGTATCTCAAGGAAATCATGACAGCAAGTATGATGATAATTTATCCGGAGATATAATCTTAGGTACCAATATTTTATTAGCGCAATAATTAGTTTTTGAAGCAGTCAAAGGAAATTCATTACAACAAACACTACAGCTAAGTTTTGATAAAACTGAAGCAATATAATTTAATATATAGCTGCTAGAAAATACTCAACCTATCACATTTACAAAGTTGTTGCACAGATTATTGGCACCTACTAAAAATACTTGATTACACTGTCAGTGTTTCTGTTTTACTGTGTTAGTTAAATGACAAATTAGTGACAGTTTGGACTATGCAGCAACTATTACATTGAGTACACATTTGTTACAATAAACTTGATGGAATCGATCAATAAAATATGTAAGTGTCAACTGAATAGTTTCTTTGCAAGTCTTCATCAGGGTTTTATTCATCAAATGAGGCATTTCCCTTATTTGCATCTTTTATTTAAATTTCTTTTTTTGTGTTTAAATCAGAATTTTCTTCATATTTCCTTGCTCTCTGTACTGCACTTATTTTTTTCAGTAAAATGTATTCTTTTAGGAATTAAAAAATAAAAGCCACTGTAGGCAAAAAATTAGTTTTAATCAATTAGCCCGAAAAATGGTGTAAAAAATTGCCTCCCCGGCGGGGAATCGAACCCCGGTCTCCCGCGTGACAGGCGGGGATACTTACCACTATACTACCGAGGACACAACCTTGATTAAGTTTTAAAGCAAATATTCTACTATTAGTCATATCTACCAATAGGGAATTCTATGTATGTCAATGTATGATATTGTAATTGAATATTACCCCCCGATATAAGTTATTGTTTAATTATAATTTTGTATTAATATCGCTGACTAATATTTTTATTTGTATTTATTTAGAGGGAAATACTAAATATGTTTTAAAATGAATAATCATTCAGGTAATAACCTCATCTTTCAAAGTATATTTTGGGGGAAATCCCATTCAGTATAAAAAGTTAAAGTAACAGCCTACAATGTTTTGATGGTCGCCATCTTCGGCACCATTCTTACACTTTCACACATAACAGAATGACTGTGGAACAGTCGCCGATTCCACTTAGAGCCGGGCAGGTATGTTTTAAATTGCGATTTTTAATAAAATTAGTGCATCAGAATGTGGTTTTATGCTGGCTCCAGATTTCACCTAAATTGTACAGCCGTTAGACTAGATCTAGTGTCTATTGTTGAAGAATGAAGATTGATGAAGATTGAAGAATGAAGACTAGATTAGAGAATAGGTCACTAGAGTTGACTAAAGAGAGAGAGAGAGACTCACTACTGACTACTGACTAAGTAAAGTATTAATAAGTCTGAGACTCTAAGCTAAGACTAAGACTCAGTCTACTAGTCTAAGTCTAGTACTAGATCTAGAGTAGATATCTAGACTCTAGATCAAAACATCTATTCTAACTTAAATTAAAGTCTAGCTAGGCTGCTAGAGAGAGACTCATCAACAAATCACCCAAGACCAGATTCTACATTTCTAGTCAGATCTAGAATCTAGATCTAGATCTAGATTCTAGCTACTGTAGCTACCTAGTGACAGTCTCTCTTTCTTTACACATATACACAACTACACTCTGTCTACAGTCTACACTACACTACACACACTCTCTACTGCACTTTACATCTACAGTCACCTCTCTAGCTTGTACACTACATGTACACATAGCTTGGCTAGGCTAACGGCTAAAGAGATCTAGATCTAGATCTAGATCTAGTCAACTCTAAAGTCTAAGCTAGTAATTAGTCTCTTTGATACTAGTACTAGATACTAACTTTATGGATAGAAATTAGGGTTAGGTGTATGATAGGACTAGGGTTGGGGTTATGCATAGTGTTCACATTGACATTAGCAAACCATTTTAGTTAACTACCAGTAACACTCCTTTATTAAGAAGATTATATTTGTCTATGTTATCAGAATGATAAATGAAAATAAATAAAGTTTATTCGCTAAATAGATAGGCATCAGAATAAAGATTTGTTCCTATATAATCACTAGAGAACTCGTGAGGAATCCTCTTTAGCAAAGATCAAGGAAGTGACAGGAGCCCCGGATAACATTATTGAAGAGGCCATAAAGGCATGCCTGCGTACTGATGGCACATACAAGCTGGAGGATGTTGTAACAACAATCATTGGGGATGATATTTCCCTGGCCAAGGGAAAACCGCCAAAAGTACTTGAAATTATTAATTTAATATCTGATTTTCAGTCTTTAAATTAAGTAAAAGTATAATTCTCATTCTCAATGTAGAAAATTTTAGTTTTACTTGCCTTTGTTGTATTTAATTAACTTTTTACCTCTTTTCTGCTCTTTTGTTGTGCTATGTAGTTAATGTGTTTCATGTGCTAAGGTTAGTAAACAAACATTTTAGACCTAAGATATTTTACTAATTTATCGTCCAATAAAATTTGAGCAGAACAGAACTCGTCAGACCAATGTCAAGTCTGAAGACCAGGTGGATGCTTTACCTGGGCATTCATCTTCACCTGATGCACAGAAACAAGTAGCCATGTCTACTGTTAGTGCTAAGCAAGCCACAGATGGTAAGTAACCATTACAAAGGATTCCATTTAAAAAAATCTAAAATAAATAATTCATTTAATTATTTCATCTTTTTATACAAAATGCAGACACATTGCTTGTGAAATTATTATTTTTTTGTGTGCACGATTTTTACCCTCACCTTGGCCCTTAGCATAGCTCTAACTTTTTTAAGCAATAAGGTAAAAACAGCTGGATAACACTACCTTTGGTTTTAATTGTGTTGTATTTGTATATGTGGTGCTTTTGCTTCTTATATCTTTTATACTGATTTTTTGAAAAATATTTTACTCAGAGTACATTGATCTGACAAGAGATCCACAAGGCATTTTGGGTGGTCAAATAAGTCGAGAGGAGCAAGATATCAGCAGGTTTGTGTTACCATTGGTGTCAAGCTTTTATAGCAATTTTACTTGTTGATGAACTTGGCTCAGTTCAGTTTTCAAAATTGTATTTCCGAATAGTCTTTTTTTCAAATGTAATTATTTCATGTTTTGAATACTCCTGGTGTTGGACTTTAACTAGAATGTGTAATTCCTATGTTTTATCATTTTAATTTTTAGTTTAGGAAGTTAGTCCAGCAGCTCTAACTAGGATACCTTACTTTATTCATGTAGAGTTTTGGAAGCCAGTATTGCGGAAAGTAAAGGAACAACAAAAAGGAAACGAGGAGAGCTCTGGTTTATTGATCCATTAAACCCCTATGAGCGCAAACGTGTAGATGGGTGGCCAGTGGGGCTGAAGAATGTGGGCAATACTTGTTGGTTTAGTGCTGTGATCCAGGTCAGTCACTGCATTAGTTGTTTTGAAATAATTTATTCTGGAATTGCTTAGGCAACTTGGAAACTTTAATTTACAAATACTATGATTTTGCCTTATTGCCACTTACTGTAATACAATAAGGTGAAATTAGGTGAATTCTATATTAGACCACACAATTCCTTCAAATGCAGTACTCACAGAAAAGGTGAAATACCACATTGAATGGGTGATCTGATAAAATGTATTTCTTTTTTACTTTGTATTGACAAAAATTTATATTTTTACTTTTTTGATTGCATTGAGAGTATCTTTGTTAGGCAACACTCATAGTTTGATGGATGGATTAAGGAGACAAACATCATATCATGTTGATATTGCTATATTATTTTATCTGGTGCTTCAACTGTTGTTATTCAGCTCATATGAGTTACAACAGCAATACATCAGTTACAAATCTGTACTTTTTAAAATGACTTTTTTAAATATTCACCAGATTCATACAAAATCTGGTAACATACAATAGAGGTAATGACTGTGACTAAGGCAGCAAATTGTAAAAGAATACTGTAAATCAACCGGACTAAAAACATTGATATCTTATTTCAGTCTTTATTTCACATTAGAAAATTTCGAGAGATTGTGCTCCATTACCAACAGCGGCCAGTAACAGAAGGAGAGGTGATATCTCTTTTACAAATAGTGTTGTTACATAAGTTCTTGTTGTTGAGTATTTGTATTCCTAGAGCATTGTAAAATAGAACAGAAATTTTCTAGTTTTAAATTGCGTGGCTTTTATTTTAGAAAAATATTAAATTTTCAGGTCGCCAGAAATCTTCGGTTTGTCACTGAGCTGCGTCACTTGTTTGCCTTTATGGTTGGATCACATCGCAAGTATGTGGACCCAAGTAAAGCTGTAGATATTTTAAAAGAAGCATCTGCCACGACAGTCTTGGATGGGCAGCAGGTAAAGTATCTGTCATGATTTATAATATGTTTGGGTTTTGAAACTATGGTAGATAAAATAAACTGACTAAATATTTAATTAATTTGCCTACTTTCAGCAACAAAGCCAGCTACATCACCTCTTACATTATATTGTAAAACCAAATATTTTATTGCTTCAGTTAACCCCAAAATTAAACCAAATAAACTAAGAACTCCGTAAACTCCTCCATTAGATCATTAAACTCCTCCATTATATTATTTAATCCAAAATAACCAATCATTTGATAAACTTCTCCATGAAATCATTAAACTTAATGTTATGTAAAATGGACTCCAGAATTACATTATTAAACCTATAAACTCCTAGGATGTGAGTGAGTTTCAACACAAGCTCCTGGATTGGTTGGAGGATGCTTTCAGTTCACCTGCTTCACAGAGGTGAGACGTTGACCAGTTGATTTGAGGATGTTTGTTTATTTTAATGAGAATTGGGGATTGCTTAGCATCATGTTTGAGTTTGCACATTTGAAGTTAATTAGGCAGACTTTTAAACAAAATTCTGCTTCTTTCTATTTAATGTGTGGTCATTGATAAATATTTATATTAAAATTCTTAAACTTAACTAACACTTTGTTTCAGCGTAGAGAATCCCGTCCACCAGCTCTTTCAGGGGAAGTACAAAGCTGAAGGTTTCCATGAGGGTGAGTTTTAATTTGATGTGTGATTGACGTTTCTGCCAATGGTTGGTGTTTTGTCATTGACTTATACTGTGATTTGTGTTAATTTTCTATGATAACGTGTGATTGATATTTTAAAATGTAATTGCATTATGGTCTTTCATTGATGTTTTGATGTGTAATTGATGTTGTGACAGTTTGACCTGTGATTGATGTTTTTAAGTGCAACTGACGATTGATGTGATTATCATTTTCCCTCCCAGGTAAAATGTTTACACAGGAAGTGACCTTTGGCCAGTACCCTTTGAATGTTGTTGGCTTCCATGACCTGCATGAAAGTCTAGAGGCCACCACAGCCCAGGGTGAAATAGAGACCATTAGTGGAGATTCCAGCCAGAAGTCTGGACAAGAGGTGGGTAGTTTGAACCTTACAGTAGCTGGTTGTCATAACAACAGGCCATAGTGGATTGATCCCAACACTTGCTGATCATAGCCAAATATCTTGTTACTCATCCTTACTAATATTACTGAGGTGCTTTAATACTTCTTCTTCTTAATCCCGTTAGTGCCCAAGACACTTGGCGCAGATGAAATACAGTTCATCTGAGTCATAGACCTAGGCATATAAAGGGATAGTGTGGTCAGCACTATGCCCAACAGAGATCAGAGCTGGGTGGACTCAGGGACGTTCCACTGATTTGAACCCTGATTCGAACGCTAGGCCACGCCGTCCCTTGTTTTAATACTAAAAACAACACATGACCCTAGCTTAAGAGAAAATTATATTTAACTACGCTGATCATAAACCGCTATGGTGCTTGTATTTATTTCTTATGTTAATATTCAGAACAAGTATTTTATCTGTGTTTGGCTTTGCAGTACTATTAATCTCAATACTAATTGATATATTGTTTTGTCCACCTGACAATTTAAAAAGTGGTATTATGAATGTAAGAAAACATTCAGCAAGTTTAAAGAAAATATCTTTTTTCATTCAGCTGATCTTTAGAATTTCCAGTTTTAGTATCAGGAACAATTATATTTAAAAAAAAAATGTTATACCATAGACTTGATTTAAATGTTGGTCACTTAGCATCATCATTGTGTTTACCCTGACTTGTTTTGTCTGTAGATTTGGTTCACACATTTGCCGGTCGTGCTGACCTTTGAGTTGTCTCGCTTTGGCTTCAACCAGCAGCTAAACCGAGCAGAGAAGATCCACCAAGAGCTCTCATTTCCTCCTGTTATTTATGTTGATAGGTAAGCTGAGCTTTAACTAGCTAAATGTTGGGAGGGAATTATCAAGCTGAGATTCGTTCAGGGTAAATTTTTGTTTTTTTTTTAGATTTTACTGTTGCAGTCAGTAAGTAACAAAATGGTTAAAAAGAAAACTTAAGACAGTGTAAAGTATAGGTATTGAGGCAAGTGGTGGTATGTTGAAAAAAAACAAACTCCTGTGTGAGAGATGAAAGATCAGTGAACAGGTTTGGTTGCTAGATGGAACCACATATGCATTATGGTAACAGCAGTAATAAATGGGCTGTAATTTCAGTATCAGGCAAGTTTTCAGTGCATTGATTTTGTAATTTTTTATGCAGGTATTTGGAGTGTAATAAAACAGTTACAAGACAGAAACGAGAAGAGGCGAGAAAATTAAAAGATGAACTTAGTAGCCTGCAGGCCAGGCTAGACAAGTAAGTTTTAGTCAAGTTAGATTCATTATAGGCAGATCTGAGAAGTTATTTATTTACAGCGACACTTGTAAGCATGCTAGAGAAATAAATGTATTGTCAAATTAGATAAGTTATGGGCTTGTTAGAAAAGTTAGATACAGCAAAACTAGATACGTTTTAAGCAGGCTAGAAATGTGTATTCAAGAAATATGAGTTGGCTCAAGTTTTAGAAATTGATTTGATCAGTGATTTAAAAACTTTTCTTTATACATTTAATTTGTTAAACTAGGTTTGTGAACTACGGGTCAAGTAACAAACGATATCCCCTTCCTGATGTTTTGAAATATGCACTAGAGTTTGCTGAGAGCTCCCCTACCCAAGAACCACTGCTTAGACCTTCAACCCCTCAACACCCTAATGATATTGAAATGGAATCTCCCATTTTGTGTTCCAGGTCAGTTTTGAAAATTATGGTAAATTTTTGTTTAATGCAATTAATGTGTTGTAAGCTTCATCTGACTTGTATAATACTTTATTTCTATTGTCAATGTTTTTATTTAAAGTTATATTTATATATTTATTGTGCTGCTTTATTATTTTATTATATCAGAAGCAATTCTTTTTTTTTTGTTTCTTCGTTTTGTGTAAATATAACAGCTTGTTAATAGAAAAGATTTTCAATGCAACTCAAAACCATTACATTTTAATAAAAAAAAATTTCTTTTACCAATTCATGTTAACGTTTTTTTATGTGAGAATTTACCAGATAATTCAGTAATTTATTCTATCACATTTTAAAATCATTTTTTGACAGGGCATCTCAGAGTGTGACGATGTCCATTGACTTGACGCTGACCCCAACCACCCAGCCACTGTCAGAACTGGGTGGCGCCACTGTCCCATGCGGCTCTGACCGTGGCATCCAGTCCAAGACCACATCCTCCACTCTCTCCTCCTCTCCTGTCCCTGAGGCCAAAAAGTTCAAAGACTCCTCGGTGCAGGTAGAGTTTGATGCCACGCTGATGCCCTCGAGTGTGGTGATGCCAGGCACCAATGTGTCTTTCACGGCCAGCCTCCCTGTTGTCCAGCCGGCCAGCTCGCTTTTTGATCCACACCCGCGGAGTGTGACCACAGAGGAGCTGAAGGTTCTACAGGACTGTCTGAAGAGGTGGAGGGAGGAGGTGGAGACTGATGTCAGAGGTCAGTTACATGGTAGTTACAGGGCATTGGTCAGTTATATGGTAGTTACAGGGCATTGGTCAGTTATCTGGTAGAGGGGTTAGGTTAGTTATATGGTAGTTACAGGGCATTGGTCAGTTACATGGTAGTTACATGGCATTGGTCAGTTTTCTGGTAGTTACAGGGCATTGGTCAGTTACATGGTAGTTACAGGGCATTGGTCAGTTAAGGTGTGGTACATGGTGGTTAGATGGGTTAGGTTAGATAGTGTTATGTGGTAGTTAGACATCATGGTTAGTATTACCTGGTGCTTAGAGAGGTTAGGTGAGTGTTATGAAGTGGTGGAGTATTCACTGGTAACCAAGTGGTTCAGTAGTTACAAATAATAGAATAGTTACAGGGAGTTACTACATGGTGGGGTAGTTACAGGGTAGTTATCACAAGTTATGGTAGTTCCAGGCATATAGTTTGCTGGTATATTATGTTCATAAAACATTCACAGTTTATTTCTTGTCTTCCAGAACTTCAGAGAAATATCTCAGTTCTTGAAGGAAAACTGGATGGGATGTACTCCGATGAGTATATGATGAAGGTAAATGTTGAAATATGTAATATAATCTAACAACAGTGAACATGTTAAGTAAATAGAAGTTTAGTCATCACACAATAAATAGTTAATTTTAAGTTAACTTTTCAAACCTAAAGGCCAATGGGACAAGTGAAGTAGAGTGTGGTCAGTACTATGTCTAGCCGCCTTTACTTTCCCTAATGCGAGTTAGGTAGCTATTAGAGGTGGGTGAACTCAGGGATGTTCTACTGACTTGAACCCAGATTCCAACTCGAGACTTTCACATAATCCATCTAGCGCTCTACCGCTAGGCCACGCCATCCCCCATCACATCATAATGTGACATTTTCCCACCACAACACTTAAGTTCTAGCAGTTATGCTGTTGTTTGAAGTTATAAGTTAAGACTTAGCACTTGATTCATGGCAGTAGCTTGTATGTTGCTGATCTCTTTCATCCTCAAAGTATGTCATAATGTGACATTTTCCCACCACAACACTTAAGTTCTAGCAGTTATGCCCTTGTTTGAAGTTATAAGTTAAGACTTAGCACTTGATTCATGGCAGTAGCTTGTATGTTGCTGATCTCTTTCATCCTCAAAGTATGTCATAATGTGACATTTTCCCACCACAACACTTAAGTTCTAGCAGTTATGCCGTTGTTTGAAGTTATAAGTTAAGACTTAGCACTTGATTCATGGCAGTAGCTTGTATGTTGCTGATCTCTTTCATCCTCAAAGTATGTCATAATGTGACATTTTCCCACCACAACACTTAAGTTCTAGCAGTTATGCCGTTGTTTGAAGTTTTTATAAGTTAAGACTTAGCACTTGATTCATGGCAGTAGCTTGTATGTTGCTGATCTCTTTCATCCTCAAAGTATGTCATAATGTGACATTTTCCCACCACAACACTTAAGTTCTAGCAGTTATGCCATTGTTTGAAGTTATAAGTTAAGACTTAGCACTTGATTCATGGCAGTAGCTTGTATGTTGCTGATCTCTTTCATCCTCAAAGTATGTCATAATGTGACATTTTCCCACCACAACACTTAAGTTCTAGCAGTTATGCCGTTGTTTGAAGTTATAAGTTAAGACTTAGCACTTGATTCATGGCAGTAGCTTGTATGTTGCTGATCTCTTTCATCCTCAAAGTATGTCATAATGTGACATTTTCCCACCACAACACTTAAGTTCTAGCAGTTATGCCGTTGTTTGAAGTTATAAGTTAAGACTTAGCACTTGATTCATGGCAGTAGCTTGTATGTTGCTGATCTCTTTCATCCTCAAAGTATGTCATAATGTTACATTTTCCCACCACAACACTTAAGTTCTAGCAGTTATGCCCTTGTTTGAAGTTATAAGTTAAGACTTAGCACTTGATTCATGGCAGTAGCTTGTATGTTGCTGATCTCTTTCATCCTCAAAGTATCCTTACCATCTTCATGCTGTGCTAGTCCACGAGGGGCAGGCTGTGTCTGGGCACTACTGGTCTTTCATCTACGACGACGGTCGGGGCCGCTGGCTCAAGTTTAACGACATCACCGTGTCCGAGTCGTCGCTGGAGGAAATGCACAAGGAGAGTGTGGGGGGTTTCCACAATGCCAGCGCCTACTGTCTGATGTATGTGGACAAATCCCGACTGGACACTGGTCAAGGTAAAGTAGGATGTGTTTCTATTGAAATGAAAGCTAGATTTATCCCTGGATAAGTTAAGTAGTTCCAAGTTTCATCTCTTGCAGAAGGTAGGCAGTACAAATATTTAAAGCGCATTTTCAGACATGGTGCTCCAAATGGGCAGGTGAAGTAGAGTTCACCTGTTTCTGTCACCTTGTATGATCTATTCTAATTACACTGCTGCCCTTTGGAAAATTCTACAACACAATTTTTAGAAATAAACCATGTAGCTAAATTTTTAAGTGACTGACTGCATTGGTGGTCAGACATATTGTAATTATCTAAATCCCTGATTAAAACATCAGAAAAATGAACCGATGTATTCTGCTGTGACAACAGGTGATTCCATCAACTTGATCCAAACGTTGCCGTCCCTGCCCACGGACCTGCGCCAGTTTGTGGAGGAGGACAACACTCTGTTCAGACAGGAGCTCCACCTGTGGGACGAGGAGCAGAAGAGGAAGTCTAGTGCGGCCGCTGCTGCGTCTGTCGTCTTGAGAAACGTGGATCATGACACTCAGACCAGGTCAGGGGCTGACGACCCTGATGTCGTTGTCACTGGTGAACAGAGGCCAGGTATGAACTGCTTCTGCTAGTATAAGCTATTGCCACAACTTTTCTCTCACACATTCTGTAATATAGCTATTGTCACATCTTTTGTTTATCAACTTCTATATATGTCCATCTGTTGTATAGCTATTGCCACTACTTTTCTCTCACACCTGTAGTGTAGCTGTTGTCACTTCTTTTACATATGACCTTTTTTTTGTAAAGCTATTGCCACAACTTTTTTTACAAAAATTTTATTGCTGCAATTCTTGGGTTATGTGTGTGTAGGATAATTAGTAAGGCCTAAACATCCTGTTTAAGTACATGATTGCACAGTCTTATTGATAGGGGCTTGTTTTTTTCTGTTGAGCTATCAGGTGAATCTAACATTTACAGTGTCTCAGCCAATAAGCATTTACTGCCTTAGTGAATACAATTTCTTTTTTCCTTCAATCTTACTTGGTTAATTTGGTTCCTCATGTTTGTGTCCAAAATGTGTACTTGAAGGTCAGTCAGGAGAGACAATACGACCGGTCAACTCTGCGGTTGTTCGACTGGCAGACCAGCATGCCCAGCTGTCATTGGGCAGCACTTTAACTGCAGTCACCAACATCACCTGCAATAACCCACAAGAAGTGCTTCCTAAGGTACACCTGTTGCTTCATAAACCTCTCTCTTCTTGAAGCTCGTTTCTCTTTGTACCTATCTATTCATTAACCTCTCTTCTCTTGTACCTGTCTCCTTCTAACCTTTCTCTTTGTACCTGTCTCTTCCTGAACCTCCTTTCTCTTTGTACCTATCTCTTTATTAACCTCTCTTCCCTTGTACCTGTCCCCTCTTGAACATTCTAACCTTTCACTTTGTACCTATCTCTTCATAAGACTCTCTTCTCTTGCACCTGTCTCTTCTTGAACCTCCCTTCTCTTTGTACCAACTTATTTAATACTTCTTTCTTCTCTTTAAAACTTGGTCCCTCTACATTTCTTGCTAAATATTACTTTTTATCTTTTCTTAATATTCTACCAATACAGTTTTTGGACATATACTAATGTTTCTTTTCTATTCTCTAGGCGTTTGATAATGAATTAAAGAGACTGAAGGAAGCGTCTCGGCTGGCTAGCAACCTTTTGCCAATGGAAGACCAAAGGCTGAGCCACATTGTGTTGTTTCTGTTGTGTTGCCAGGCAGACATACACACAGTTGAGATCATTCTCAGTGAGCAGTTTGCCCTGTGTGGGATGCTACAGGCCAGCAAGTAAGTCAACACCTGCATTGTGGTAGTTTTAAGATGAATGCTTGGTCACTAGTTGTTGTAGTTTAAAGGTTTATGGTTTAATGCTTGGTCACTACCTGCATTGTCGTAGTTTAAAGATGAATGCTTGGGTACTAGTTGTTGTAGTTTAAAGGTTTATGGTTTAATGCTTGGTCACTACCTGCATTGTCGTAGTTTAAAGATGAATGCTTGGTCACTAGTTGTTGTAGTTTAAAGGTTTATGGTTTAATGCTTGGTCACTACCTGCATTGTGGTAGTTTAAAGATGAATGCTTGGGTACTAGTTGTTGTAGTTTAAAGGTGTAAGCTTTTAGGCTGTGGTCATTACCTGCGTAGTGGTAGTTTAAAGATGAATGCTTGGGCACTAATTGTTGTTTAAAGGTTTAAGGATTTAGGCTGCTATCACCACCTGCATTGTATTACCTGCACTGGAATATATTTCTTTGATGGAGTAAAGCAACAATTTTTTCAGATGCTTGTGTCATTTTAAGTTATTTTCTAAAGCAGATCCAGTCAATTTAGTGAAGCTCCAGCAAAATATTTCTTGCTAATTAATAGTTGTAGAGATGAAAGATTGTGTTAATAATTTCAAAATTCTTCACGCCACTAGTTTTTAAAGAATTTTTTTTCTCTAGTTTTAAAGGTGTCAGGCAACAGGCACACGAGGTCTACAAAAAGTTGTGTAACTCTGTCGGGCATGAAGGCATCAAACACTATGAGGTAATCACTAGTTTACTCTTCCAGTTCAAGAAATCATTAAGCAAATAGTTTGATTCTCTTTAAAAGGCTTTTTAAACTTATTTCAATAAAAAACAACAAACAGAACTATACGACTGTGATTGGTATCTGGGGTACAACACTAACATTGGCTGGTAAACTTGATTACTGGATTATTGAAAGGTTTTTGATTACTCTTAGTCTGGTGGCCATCATTGAGTCTTCTGTGAGTACTTGACTCTAAATAGGGCAAAGAAAGAAATCTGGGCATTGTGCATATCTCACAATCCTGATCACAGAAATGTACCCAAAAGATATATTACTACTTTATTGTGTTTGAGAAAGTGTAGACCAGCTTGAAATAAAATTTCCTGAAAAGTACATCATATTCTAAATTCACCATTTCACAAGTTAACTCCCTTGCCGGGGTTGTCTCCCTCAATGAATAAATTTTGATCTCCCTGCAGTTTTGGCACAGACGCTACCACCACTACAGGCAAGCTGTGTTTATGTTCAACAAGGCCATTGAGGCCTACTGCACAGAAAGGTAACTCACAGGCTTTTTAGTTTAATGCTATACTTTAGTACATTGTGTTTGAACTTTTTGTTCAAGATTTTGCCTGGGGCATGTTTATGAGTCCTCACAGCTGTGATGATTAAAGTGTCTGTGCAATATATTTTTTAGTGTTGTGTTTATGACTTCTAACAATGATGATTGAAAGGTTGTGTCTGTGTAGTATAATTTCTAATGTGTTTATGGCCTAACGTAATGATGACTGAAATGTTGTGTCTGTTTAGTATAATTTCTAATGTTGTGTTTATGGCTTGAAGCAATGATGATGAAATATTACGTCTGTATAGTATAATTTCTAATGTTGTGTTTATGGCTTGAAGCAATGATGATTGACATGTTGTGTTTATGGAGTATATTTTCTAATGTTGTGTTTATGGCCAAATGATGATTGAAATGTGTCTGTATAGTATAATTTCTAATGTTGTGTTTATGACTTGAAGTAATGATGATTGACATGTTGTGTCTGTGCAGGTACCAGGAAGCGTTGCCTTACTTTAACCAGGCTTGCCTTCACAACTGTGAGCCTGGTCTGACTAAAGACTTAGGCTCTTGTGGGCTTGACCCTAAGATGTTGTCCTACTTTAGGAGGATTAGTTTACAGGTAACTATTCACTTCCACATTTTAAAATAGGATTTTTTTTTTTTTACATAAAACCTGATCTCACAATCCTATATCTTTATCACTAGCCTGATATTAAATATGTCAAACTAGCTGTTACATCCTTACCACAAGCTACTGTTAAAAGATTCTGATGGCCTATATAATATACATAACATTGAACTGTGAAATTCTAGGGTGATGCTGCATAACATTGTATAATATTTCTAGAGGGTGAACAATGAAACACTGAAGAGCTTTGAGTGTGATGCTACATAACAATGTATAATATTTCTAGAGGGTGAACAATGAAACACTGCAGAGCTTTTAGTGTGATGCTACATAACAATGTATAATATTTCTAGAGGGTGAACAATGAAACACTGCAGAGCTTTTAGTGTGATGCTACATAACAATGTATAATATTTCTAGAGGGTGAACAATGAAACACTGAAGAGCTTTGAGTGTGATGCTACATAACATTGTATAATATTTCTAGAGGGTGAACAATGAAACACTGAAGAGCTTTGAGTGTGATGCTACATAACATTGTATAATATTTCTAGAGGGTGAACAATGAAACACTGAAGAGCTTTGAGTGTGATGCTACATAACATGTATAATATTTCTAGAGGGTGAACAATGAAACACTGAAGAGCTTTGAGTGTGACGAGGACATGACAGATGCCCTGACCATCATGACAAACCAGATCCTGCCCACACTGATACACTTGGCTGCCTCCGACATGAAGGACGACATCACCTGTGTTGAGGACATCAGAGAAAAATGGTGCAGGTTCTTGGAGAAAGACTTGACAGGTACTCTATGCCTTCATCATCTTTTCCCTTTTGTGTCCAAGACATATGGAGCCGCCACAGAAAGTCAGTCTTCCGCAATTTTCCTAGCAGTGCCCCATACAGTCGTGCCTCTATCAGCTGATTCACTGTTGTGCCCTTCCTTGTCTCTCTTAGTCTTCCCTGCTTTCTTTTTCCTAGAGGCGCCCAGTTTAGCAGTTTAGTACCATTCCTGCAATACCAACTTTTTTAGGACTATTGTCTGCCTTATAAATCTGTAAACATGCTTGTCACAAAATTTGCTTTACACATTTGGTTGAAGTTTTAATCTGTAATTAATTAAAATTGTAATTAAGATAATCAGAGATAACTGGTTTTGTCTGACCTGTCAGGTGATAAAATTGAAAGACTTCAAGACCTTCTGTCCAAGATGTTTGAAGCCAACGGCACCATGGCGCAGGACTTGACCATGGTCAGGGACTCAGGTCTGCGAGAGAACTTGCAGGACGGGTACAGCCGAGCCATGAGGAAGTTGAAAGAGAGGGGGGACCTCAACTCTTGGCTGGACACAAGCTAGCTTGACCTGGCCTGGTGTTACTTGTATTTATTGCTGATCTTAGTCATAGTTGATGTAGACAGTTGTTTTATGTATCTGACATATGGCTGTACAAAATAGTTTTTAAATCTTAGTTTAGTCACAGCTCAATGAAAAACTTATTTATTTTGGTAGCAGTTTTTCTTAAGGTAGCTGTAGTTTTTATATGGTAGGTAACCGTACAGTAGGTTTGTTATGTAGTACCCTCCGGGTGTCATAGTTGACTTCAAAGTTGGGCTTTATTTAACTGCATTGTATTCAAACATATTTAGTTGTGACTTCCACATAAGCTTAACTGAATCTGGTCTGGTATGTTATTGAGAAAAAAACTTAACAGTAATTCATTGTGGCCTGTAAATAACTTAAAACTCAACATGACCTGTATCTGAGCTAAAGCAGGCCATATCAAGTTGGGGATAGGCCCAGAAAAGTTTTCCAGTTCTAGTTTTTTGTTGTTTTCCTTCAGCAGTTGAGTCCAACATTTACTTACTGGCTGAGAGAAAGCTATATCTGATCTTGTATAAAACCAAAGGCAAATGTGATATAAATGTCTGTTTTATCTTGGTCAGTTTGACCCTTCATTTTTTTTTCATGTCCACCATAATCTTATCTTTCTCTGTTCATTCAAAGCATATCATGGTTCAAATATCTTCTACCACCCTTAGAAGTGTTGTGAAAAAACAGCATCTCCAGTTATTTATTTGTATTGAAGTCTTAATTCCCTTATACTGTATATAAAAATGTCTTTGTCAGTCCAGTTAGTCTTATAGTTACAGAAATAATTTTCCACAGCTTAACATAATGGCTGCAATATTTCCTATTTCTGCAAGTGTAATGTTAACAAAAAATGAATGTGTTGCTAAATCTTGTTGTTATCTGACGATTGTCATTTGAAAAAGAATTAGTTGTATTTCCATGTTTAAGTTCACATAGCAAAGAGCAAATTGTAAAAAAATGTTCATCGACCTTTCTTAATGAGCTTGGTATGTGCAGAACTACACCACATAAGAAGTAGAACTCAGATTACAGTGTAAAGCTGATTTTACCAGTATCTTGCCTTCAATTTTTTATTATCTTCTTATCAAAATTTAGTTTCTCAGTTAATATATTTTTAGATGTTTAATTCAGCAAATTATTTAATATTAATAAAAAAAATGTTACTTGATTTAATATAATCAAAAATGTTTCTAATCGAAGCACTGTTTGTTATATCTTCTATCCTGTTTAAACCCCACAGCCTTGTACTAAAACACTGAAGTTTGTAAATACACTGCATACTGTATATTCTAATACTTGTACATACCTGTAATCCATAATAAAAAAATTCACACATTTTGGAAGAGATGTTAATTTTAATATGGAGCTTTAAATTTTGAATGGAAGTTAATTTTATAAAAAATTGTGGAATCATTAAATATAACAGACCAGTAAAATATGACCCTTGTAATCCAAACACCTCAATAAATGGACACAATAATAATCCTAAAAATAAAACATAAAACAATAGCAATACATCTGATGATCAACACCCCCCCCTCCCCCCTTAATTCCAAGAACACTCCAGTATTATTGTGCTATACCCATGTAACCTGAGCAAAAAAAAAAACCTAGCCTTTTCTTATTGGCTGTTTCATTACCCTTTGTTATTTAAACTCTGTAAACCAATGAATCTAAACCCATGTAAATAGTGTGTTCATGTGTGGTTTGATTTGGCTGTATTTGTGTACTAGAACCATATCTCTTTCAACTGTGGCATGGTTGTGAGGTGTTCACAGTTTCATATCAGGTTTATTATGATTTCATTTTTAAAATTCTGTCTACTAAAACAAAATTTATTAAAAGAAAAACAGTCACTCAGTTTTCAGAAAAGTTAAAAAAAATCTATCAGTAAATTTTACATCTATTTTTGTTAACTGTTTTACTAAATTATATATATTTTTTTCTTATATTTATCTTTCCTGTGAATTTTGGTAGAAAATAATTGTTTTTGTAACTATAAAAATGACACTTCAGTTCATATTACACTTGAAGCTGTTCCCTACAAAAAAGTTACCTATTTTTAATGTTAGGACTTGGGTTCAACAGACTAGTCTACTAATATTTAGTTGAGCGTAGATCAAAACAGACTGTCAATTGACATGATTATTTAATTACAGGTCAAAATGAATCAAGGTTATTAATTATGCATCTCATTTTTAATTGTTATACATTAAATTAATTTGTAGTCTGTTGCGCATAAGACGTTTTTATCAAAACCTGTAAACGACAGGCTTACTTCAGTGTGATACACCATTATATATATCTGTAGTGAGATTAATCATTCTATTGATCTTGTATTTTTTCTTCTTTTGATCATTTCAGCTCATTACATTATTTATTAGCTATTCAATAATTAGTTTTAATGGGAAACAACCCATGAACAACAAAGGGATGTAATTCTAGTTTTCCGCTTAAGTAGGTACAAGGGCCTTTAATGTTAATTGCATTGGAATTTGTGCTGAAATTTTAAAAAAATATATTCCTTTGAGTGTTAAATTTAGAATGTTGTAAGCTGTTTTGAGGGGTTGTTCATAAATGACATCACAATTTTTAAAAAATAATTGTTTACACCTTTATTGTCACAAAAAGCCAACACCTACCTAACGTGAAGTCAGAGTTCTACAAAAATTAACGTTCTCATTAATTAGTTTTATTATGAAAATTGAATAAATGCTACCCCCCCCCCCCCCCAATTAAAATACTGCACCACCCACTAGCAGGAATGTGATGTCAAATATGGACCAAAAAATTTTAAAAAATAAAAACAGCACAAAATCAATGTTGCTAGAAGTGCTATGATAACTCAACATTTTTATAGTGAAAATGGTCTACAATATTCAGGCAGAAGCCAGATTTTTACTGTTTATGGAAAGCGTTTGGTAAATTTAAAAATGACTATTCTTGTGCAGCTAGTTTGGAGCCCATACATGTTTACTTACATGTTAAATAACTTTTTAAAAAAGCTTGTCAAATCAGTTGAAAATAAATATTTAAACATTGTTGTTACCTATGCCACTTCTGAAATTTTCAGTGTTTAAGGATGTAAACATGGGCGGGGTAAACAGCCACTGGCTCTACAAAATTTTGTGGATAGCTGAAGATATGGATCGTAGAAGTTTATGCAATCATGTAGAGATATGGAATAGGTTGGGAAATGTTGTTCACATGTGCCTACAGATAGGTTGAGTTGATCTGTTACATTATTTGTTGTGATGGGAGGTTTGTTGCGATGGAGGTTTGTTGGGTGGGAGGTTTGTTGCGATGGAGGTTTGTTGGGTGGGAGGTTTGTTGCGATGGAGGTTTGTTGTGATGGGAGGTTTGTTGCGATGGAGGTTTGTTGGGTGGGAGGTTTGTTGCGATGGAGGTTTGTTGGGTGGGAGGTTTGTTGCGATGGAGGTTTGTTGGGTGGGAGGTTTGTTGCGATGAAGGTCTGTTGGGAGAAAGGTTTGTGATGGGAAGTTTGTTGCAATGAAGGTTTGTTGGGAGAAATGTTTGTGATGGGAGGTTTGTTGCGATGAAGGTTTGTGATGGGGTAGGTGGATGCCATTGTCAGGCTAGAAGTTTTGGAACTTCTGTGGCCACGGCCTCAGTGCGTCTTAAGAAAAAGTTCTGTATATTAGTTTTTAATTAAAATCTCATTTTTGGTTGTTTTGTACAGAAGTGGAACAAGTGATGGGGTGAAAGAAGAAGAAATAAATTTAGAAATTTTAATAAATATTTGACTATGTACATAAACATTTCATGAAATAATAAAATAAAAATACTGTTACTTGTATGGGGTCTAGTTTTAATCTGTCATAAATGTGTTGTTCTAGTTTGTCGTGTGTGTCTTACATGTGTTTATGACCTGCACATTGGCAACATCTGTATTGCAAATTATTGTGAAAATGGGCCTATAGTTTATTATAGAATAAAATCTAAATTAGGGTAAAGCACTCGTCTTAGCTAGTCTAGTGTGGAGTACCCTGCCCTAGTCGATACGATAGTGTTGGGATACCTAAACAAGGGAGATCAGTACCACCGCACACGTTTTCTTCCGGATTGACTTGAGATGCGAGGACAGGAGTAGAATCAGATCTAAACTAGATCTAGTCTAGATCTAACTCCTTGATCTAAATTTTAGTCCAGATGTAGATCTAGAGTCTAAATTAATAGAACGAATATTGCAAAGGTATAGATCTAGATTCTAAACAAATAGTTTGGCCTAAATAAATTCATTTCCTAGACTTTAGTTCCAAGGTCCATTGATAATTTTTTGATATTGATTTGAAACTGTTAGTTAGGCCTAGCAAAGTTTTAAGTTTTAAGTTACATTTAAAAATGTTTTGCTTCTTACTTCTTTCTTAGTTTATAATAGTTTCTTAGGCCCTAAGTTAGGGCTAGGGTCTTAGCTTAGGCCAAATATCTAGATTTCTTGATCTAGATATCTAGATCTAAACCTAGAATTTAGATCTGGATTCTATCTAGATCTACTCAGATCTAGATTCTAGACTTTACTTTAGCCTATCTTCTATATTAATATTTGTCAAAAATTATTTGTATAAAATTAAAAGGTTTTTTTTAAGTTTTGTGACTTGTGTACACACTAGCCTCTCTAGGTCTACTCTAGATAATAGATATTATTAGATATCTAGTAGGTTTAATTATGGATTTTTTTAAATAAAATATTCTGTTATTTCAAATACACTATTAAGTTCCTTACCCCTTAAGAGAACATTTGACACCACATTTAAATATCTAGCTTACTCAGTTGACGAGAAAAGAGAGAATTTTAAAATTTGTCTAGAATGGAAAATGAATGACAAAACCCACGTTCTCGATCCCTGCCGGCATGGCATGACGTCGTGAACTGGTGTGCACAAGTTTTTTAAGGGGTGTGTCAACTTAGGTTATTTACTCACCGGAAAATAACAAAAAAAAAACCAACTGATTGATAATAAAACTAGATCTAGTTATTTATGAAATTGGTAAAGGAAAATGTACATTACAAATTCTACTCTACATGTTATTCATACCATTTTTTATGAAATAATGAACACTTGCATAACTCAAATTACCATAAAAAATATTTTTATTTCAAATTCTAATTTTATTAAATATGCTTAAAATAATATGATTGTTATGATAGTCTATAAATACAAGAAATAGGCCTAACTCAATTCACATTATATTGAGTCAACAGTGTGGAAGCTGAAGTTCATACACGGTATTAGTGTCTTTTTTTTTTTACATTACATTTTTTTCATATTGAAAACGTGACGTGTAATTTTTTTTTAATAAAATCTCCAAACATCGTCACTCGCATGATTGCTTGCTTATGTTTACTATCCCGCGGTGAAAAATCCCACCACGGTCGAGGGGTCACTGTGCGGTCAGCAGGCCTGTAGTACACGTCATAGAATGAACACGCGTACACGAGATCGTCGGTGTCTTCACTTCTCTCTCTCTCTTCCCCCCCCCCCCCCCCTTCTTCAAGCAAATTATAATAGAGTAGAGCCGAATGGATACAAAACTAAGACTAATTTTAAAACTTAGCTTAATTTTTTTTGTCTACTCTCTTAAAAGATAAAGCAAATGTAGTTTAATGTAGTAAGGTAAAGTAATTTAAATATTCAATATCAACTTGAAGTCGATCTATCTTGATAAAATCTGTCAAGAAAAAAAAACGATAAAAGATCTCCATCCTGAACTTAAACCAATTGTAATTTTAACAAACGAAAATGATGCTCGCGCACATTTTTTTAAACTAGATCTACGTCTAGCTTTAAAAATAATAAACACATAAACGCTTAAAATGCCCGTAAACAGATTATTTAGCGCCAAAAAAAAAAAAAGGCCGCTGAACAAGCATTGTTTAAAATACGCAGCAATGAAAAAGGCTAACGGCCTATCAAATAAGTCTAAAAATCGCCCGAAATTAGGCCTAGCTCTGAAAAAGGCCACTGAACGAGCATCACTGATTATATAAACCAGGGGTCTCCAAACTACGGCCCGCGGGCCGCATGCGGCCCGCGAGGTCATCTCATCCGGCCCTTGGAGATCTTTTAGTCCACGGAAAAAAATGTTTGTTGTAGGTGGCTGAGGTAAAATGCCACCCGAATGAGATGACTGGAAGAAACTCTGGCCCCCGAACTTATATTTGATGGTTAATGCGGCCCTCAGGCTGAAAAGTATGGAGACCCCTGATATAAACGAATAGGCCACGCAGCGTTGACGAGGTTAACCACCGGTCACGAATTAAATTCAATGCAGCTACTGTCGGCCAACAGTGAAGAAAAAAAAATCAATATAGGCCATATTTTAATAAAATTACTAATACAATAATAATTTCCACAATTTTACTTTTTCTGCACACGCTACAGTTGAATTATAATTAAAATACTAGACTTAAAGGTTCATTCCGCAAAAAACAAAAACTAGTTGTTTCTGTGAGGTAACTAGCGTAACAATGACGTCACGATAGTAAACAAAGCGGACAGAAATTTCTGCATGGGTACCTCATCCTCATATTCGATTTTTAAAAAATGTATCAACATATCTGTAATTAATCATTATAAATATCTCAATTATATATTTCTGCATTTGTACCAGGGGGTTTCGACCATGTACTGGGCCGTTTAAGGCGGCAGTTCAGTTTTTCCCAAGAGTACTCGACAAAAATAGCGTGTATTAATTAAAACCACGTATCTCGTGAATATTTCGAACATTTTAAGGCATGGCGTCCATTTAGTTAGCATCTCACATTAAAATAATGATGAGATTTTGCGATATTAGCAGTTTTTTCATTTGTCGTGTAACGGACCCCTAAAAAAAACGAAAAAAACGAAAAAAACGACGAGTGACGTTTCAGGGTCAGAGGTCATCCCGCCATCTCAGCCAGGAGACGATCTAATATCTAGGCCTAATAGTCTAGTAGTTAATTACTAAAATACTAGTCAACTAAGTTTAACTAACTAGATTAACAAGAGACACAATGAGAGAACATATTAAAATAGTTAGGTATAAAAATAGTGTTTATAAAAACTTTTAGGCTTTTACTAAAAAGTAGTTTAAGGACCTAGCTACTGAGGCTTTTAATTTTTGTAAAGTCTTACTCACTCTTAACGTCTTATATCTTAGTCTTAAATCTTAATGAAATAATTGTTGACTATTCTAGATCTAGATTCTAGTGCCCCCCCCCCCCCCAGCCTATTTTTATAGGCCTACTTTTATTATTTGCCTTAGAATCCAGATTTTTAAAACTTTACAGTACAGTGTGTAAAGTAAAGGACTGTAAAATGAAAACTGTAAAGTTTACTGGACTTCACTCTTACGCTAATTCACTAATTACGTTATTATAGAGTGCCTATTCATGGTGAACTACCAATAACCTTCAAAGTTCAAACTCTATTACTATTTTGCTATGTTTAACTGGCCAATCATGTTATCTTTACAAGGTACGCTGCACATACACATCTTTTTTTATCAGTTTGCGTATAACATTGAACTTTTGATAATGTGGCAATGGTCATAGTGGTTAAACTTAAGGCAGATTGTTTTTGAGGAGTGGGTTCTATTCTTTTGGCTCCGAGTTTTTTTCTATTTTACTTAGTAAATAACGACTGTTTGCTAACTAGGATTAGTGATAAGGTTAGATCTAAAGATTTAAACCTACATCTAGTATAAATAAAGGAATTACAGTTCACAGAAAATAATTCTTTGCTGTGATTGGTCAGTGAACAAAAAAAACCTTCTTTGGCAAATGGTAGTGAGCCATGAATATCCACAGCCTTATCGTAACCGTAGTAAGTGATTAAACTACTATCATAGGCTAAACGGTGTTTAAGAAAAGTCTATAGGTAACCTGTTGCAGAGGTGTAGTGACCGCTCCCAGGGACAAACTTTCAATTTGTCGTCGTCCCCCCCCCCCCATATATTTTTTAATGTTTATAATTCAAAACTGCAGCTATAATGAGCTTTTAATTTTTTTTCAACTCATTCAACCTTTTGTCTTGATAAAAGTATTAAAAATATTACAGACATTTCTATTGTTAAATAAGCTCAAGTTTAGGTGGAAAGTAAGAAATAATGCTTTTGTTGAACATATTTTGTGCAGATAAAAGATGGATGCCCCACCAAAAGAAGTAGCTTTTGTCAAGCTACTGAAGGGGTACAAGAGAAAGCTGATGGAAGCGTTATACATTCAGTGGCAGGCTGGCCAGCACTGTGATTTGTTCATCCACACCCTGGACAAAATAGTCGCTGTACACTGCTGCGTTCTCTCAGCCTTCAGCTCCAAGATTGAGTCTCTCGTCACCAAACAAACATCTTCCTTGGTTGACCCCAACAACTGTTACGCCATCGAGGTCACTTTCAGCCACGTTGCTATAGAAACTTTAGTGACTGCTATTTACACTGGCGTGTTCCAGCCAGCCGTAGCTGACTTACAAGAAATACAAACAGCCGCTGAGTGGTTTAACATCACAGAGGTACTTGAGCTTCTACAGAATTATTTCGAAGCGAACATTTTAGCTGTGCCTATAAAAATTGAAAGTGAAGATTTAGAATTAAATGCGTGGGATGTTTCTACTTTACAAGACTTGCCTAGCACGGGCCAGATATCTTATCCTATGCCCACTCATGGTGTTAATGGCAGGAAACAAACTAATATAGATTTAAACAGAGAAGTCATCATAAAAATAGCTAGACTGGACGATATGTATCCGGAAGTGTTTGAAAAGCAAGGGTTTGTAAGTGTGAGCAAGACAAAGATGTCAAAAACAAAACAAGTTCAATTCAAAAGAAAGAAGAGCCAGACGAAGGAAGATTTACAAACTGATGACACCTCTTCTGAAAATGTGAAAAGAAAACGAGGCCGACCCAAAAAGTCTAAGGTGGTTGATTCTGAGAACAACAATCAAAATAAAAACAATCAAGAAATAATATCTATAGCAGCGGAGCAGCCAAACTTAGAACAAAGTCAAGAGAAACCTGATAGCCACTGTGAACCTGACCAGGCAGAAACAGTTGAGGTAACTTTAGTTACATTTGCCTTTTTGTAAATGTTATATAGCTGGTAATACTATCTGCTAGAGCTGTTCTATCAAGTTAAATTCTAATTGTGATGGTGTTAACTTCTAAAAACAAAGGCAGGACATTGTCCAGTCTAGTTTGAATTGTGTGGTAGAATGGTAAAGCGCATTATTGCAAACCTAATAGTCTCAAGTTCAGATCCCAGACGAGTCCATGGGACATCCCTGAGTCCACCCAGCTCTGGGCACATGTCTAGGCACATGTCTAGGCGCATGTCTAGGCACATGTCTAGGCACATGTCTAAGGTTAGAATTGTTTCAAATGTTGTGGTCACAGAAAAAGGTGAACTGTTATTCATCAACCACCACACTATGTGAAATACCCTGGTGTTGTGTACTCTGTATTATTATGTACTTTTATCTTATGTACTGTCTTGTAAAGTTGTCAATGTTATTTACCAGCACTCTGTTAACCTGAATAATTGTGGACAGGTGAAAAGTTTCCCTTTCAAACCTGACGGTCTATGGGGCAAGTGAAGTAGAGTTCAATTGTTTCTGTGACCTCGGCATATGAAGAGATAGTGTGGTCGGCACTATGCCCAGCCGCCTTTACTTTCCCTAACAGGAGTTAGGTACCCATCAGAGTTGGGTGGACTCAAGGACGGTCTACTGACTTGAACCCGGATTTGAACTTGAGACTAACGGGTTAGCAGTCCAGCTCTCTACCGCTAGACCACTCTGTCCCACTATTGTGGACAGGTTACAGACACCAATGTTTTCCAGGTTTACTGCCTCAAGTTCTTGCGAATCAATTACAAAAAAATCTTTTAACCTCTCACAATTATTTACTGTTGCTAGATTAAGACCATCTATGCTACACTGCTATGTATGACATTTTAGTTTATTTGTTGTTTTTGCAGGCTCCAAGTACTAAGCTTATAACGTACAGAGAATTAAAAGATGGGATGGTGAAATGTATCCTGTGCTATGAAAAATTCATGAGCATGGATGAATACGCTAGGCATGATCACAAAAGTCCATCCTACAAATGCCACTTATGTCACTGTGTATTCTATCGCAATTTCAACTTGACCAAGCACTTCAGAACAGCACACACCAACCAACCACACCTCGTGTGTCGCTTCTGTGGTCTAAGGTGCAGTGGTGAGACTGGGCTGAGAAGACACACGTCAGCCGAGCACAACGAGGACAGGCCGTTTGCGTGTGAACAGAGCGGGTGTAGTTTTAAAAGCAGGAAGTACGACCATCTCCTGAAGCACAAGCTCATACACAGCAATACGAAGCTTTTCAAATGTGCCAAGTGCGGGCAAGCCTTCTCCCAGTCCGCTGGTCTTTTAAGCCACCAGAGGGCGTGTTACCGTACCCAGTCGTACCTTTGTGATCTGTGTGGTCAAAGTTTCAACCATGCCTCCGGTCTTAGTGTCCACAGACGAGCCGTCCACTTTAAGGAGAAGCCCTACCTCTGTTCCAAATGCTCTCACACATTCAGCGACCACCGAAATCTGCGCAGGCACATGCGCATCCACGAAAACAGTTTCCCGTATTCATGCCCAGAATGCTCAAAAAAATTCCGGCATTCGAATTCCTTGAAGGCCCACGTAGCGTCAAAACATAAACATTTGAAGAATTTTGATATCTCCCTCATCACAGCAACCACGCTGCAGTGCAACAAGCTTGGAGGCGCCAGCTACAAGAGAAAGCTTCAGAGATACGATGAGATGTTTGACCTTGAACTTGTATTGGACGAGTCGAAGAGAATTGAGCAGTTCACGTGTGGGTCCCCGTCCACACTAGTGGACATAGAGAACAGCAGTTTTTCTTTGGAGAGCATCACTGACCAGCGCGAGCTGAGTGCCGATGCCTCAGCTGATGAGGCCTCAGCCCCGGCGCCGAAGGGAGACTGCATGTTTTCTAGGAATTCCCCAGCAAGCCAGGGTCAGCTGCCTGGTCACTTGACCCAGCCTATGACCATAGTGACCGCAGCATCCCCCACCCCAGGCATCAGCACTGCTCAGACGCAAGTACAGGCGAACTTGTTGAACAGTGTCATGGTGTTGAAGGAAAGGGCAGCTAAAACTGAAGCTCCGAGTCTCAAACTTTTGGCGTCTGGTTCGCCCACTAGAGTGGTTGGGTCAGCTTTGAACTGTCATTCACAAATAAATACGGTTGGGTCAGCTTTGAACAGTCATTCACAAACAAATATGGTTGGGTCAGCTTTGAACAGTTATTCACAAACAAATAGGGTTGGGTCAGCTTTGAATGGTATTTTACAAACAAAGGTGGTTGGGTCAGCTTTGAACAGTCATTCCCCCACAAAGATGATTGGGTCAGCTTTGAACTGTATGCCACAAACAAAGACTGGGTCGTCTGCGGACATTGAGGGGCCACCACTGAGAATGACCAATGCACCCCAAGTAGCTGACCGCTCACCCCTGATAGCCCAGTGGACTGAAGTGATAGGGATCTTCTCGCCTTCCAGCTGTTAACTGCTCATCTTGGTCGGACAACAAAACACACTGTTCAGAGTTTAGCTGGCCCTATTGGTTGGACAACAACCCCTGATAGCCCAGTGGACTGAAGTGATAGGAATCTTCTCGCCTTCCAGTTGTTAACTGCTCATGCTGGCCATCTTGGTTGGACAACAATACACACTGTTCAGAGTTTAGCTGGCCCTATTGGTTGGACAACAATACACACTGTTCAGAGTTTAGCTGGCCCTATAGGTTGGTCAACAATACACACTGTTCAGAGTTTAGCTGGCCCTATTGGTTGGACAACAATACACACTGTTCAGAGTTTAGCTGGCCCTATTGGTTGGACAACAATACACAGTTCAGAGTTTAGCTGGCTCAGATTAGCTCATCAGCTGGAGAGAGTCTGAAGGAAGATTTAGATATACTGGACAGGGTATACCAGGTTCTGAATAGTTAGGGGTCTAGTTGTATGTTGAAGCTACATTTAGCTGTGGTTGATGTGCTTTAAGGTACAGTGGTGCTAGGGTAGTCTGACACCCCAATGTAAGTTTGTATATGAGCTGTAGGGTGTCAGATCAAGGCTAGCTACATTACACCCTAATGTAAGTTTGTATATGAGCTGTAGGGTGTCACATCAAGACTAGCTATATTACACTTACACCCTAATGTAAGTTTGTATATGAGCTGTAGGTTGTCACATCAAGGTTAGCTACATTACACCCCAATGTAAGTTTGTATATGAGCTGTAGGGTGTCACATCAAGGCTAGCTACATTACACCCCAATGTAAGTTTGTATATGAGCTGTAGGCTGCCGGATCAAGGCTAGCTACATTACACCCCAATATAAGTTTGTATATGAGCTGTATGGTGTCAGATCAAGGTTAGCTACATTACACTTACACCCCAATATAAGTTTGTATATGAGCTGTAGGGTGTCACATCAAGGCTAGCTACATTACACTTACACCCCAATGTAAGTTTGTATATGAGCTGTAGGCTGCCGGATCAAGGCTAGCTACATTACACCCCAATATAAGTTTGTATATGAGCTGTATGGTGTCAGATCAAGGTTAGCTACATTACACTTACACCCCAATATAAGTTTGTATATGAGCTGTAGGGTGCCAGATCAAGGCTAGCTACATTACACTTACACCCCAATGTAAGTTTGTATATGAGCTGTAAGGTGCCAGAACAAGGCTAGCTATGTTACACCCCTATATCACAGTTACAGTGTGTATATTATTGTACAAATAAGGCACAACCATAGAGAAAGACTGATCTTAGTTATAATCAAATGTGTAAGCCTACATGTCTTTCCAACCTGTTAAATCATTGAATGATCCACCTGTGAGCTTATTGAAATTTGATCACCCGGACAGGATTAAATCAATCATTAGTAAAGTCTCTGTACTGTGTATTGATTTGTATTGATCTGTTTGAAGCGGTATGAGTATCACAACATGCAGAACTGTAGTGATGGTGTACAGAATTGGTAATTAATGAACCAGCTATTTGATGATGCATGCACCAGCTGTTAATGTTGATGGTTGACTTGTTTCATTTATTAAATCATGTTTTTTTACTTACAAGTGTCATTTTTTACTTTCTCGTATATACGAAGTATAGAGAAAGTATTGTAATCGTGCACAAAAATCACTTGAAATTTTAACAATTTTCACCGTATTACACCTCAGTCCTTCATCACATCCGAAGTATAGAGGACTTATTTTAATCGGGCAAAAATTATCAATCCAGATTTATCAAAGTTAAGAGGTTTTATGCGTAATCCAGTCAGAAAAACTGGGCTTTGCAATTCTGTCCGTATGTCTGTGTGTCTGTCTGTGTGTCCGTGTGTAAATACGATAACTTGAGTACCGTTACAGCTAGGCTGGTGAAATTTCATATATAAGTATTTTATCAAAATCGTAGATCCGTATCAACTTTTGAGAGATTTCTGATAACCGGAAGTGGTACGTTTTCTACTTTGAAGTTTTCAAAAGCCTATAACTTGAGTACTATTTCAGATAGATAAATGAAATTTCACACGTAAGTAAAAGATCTAATTCTCTACCTTCTGTTAAATTTTGAGTAATTTCAGTTGACCGGAAGTAGTAATTTACGCTACTTCCGATTTCTAAAAAAACTAATGTAAATTTTTAAAGTACTAATAATATTGCGCACTATTATGCACTTTTTTATTTGGCGTTCGCTTTGTGCGCAATTTTTTTTGTCTACGAGATTTTATTCTATTTTTAAAACTTTAAGTATTTTAAAATGTATTAAAAATCATGTCTATAGCCCGAGTTCCCATCCCCTGTTGTCTTATATAAGAATATTCGAGAAAGTTTAGGGGAGATCACTCCCGGTTTATTTATCTTAATGAACTTAATGTTAAAAATTATCAAGTCAGTTTTAGTGTACACATCACAAGTAGCGTGTTTTCCGCTGAACAGGTTGTTTTGTTACTCCATGCTCCTCATATACACAGCCTAATTTCCGTCACCTGGTTCTCACCTAATATAGCAATTGATCACTTTTTGTCTGCCCAGTTCATCCCCTTTTTCTGTTTTGAGACAGTCTATCGTTCTTCGCCCCCTGTCTTCCTCAGTCACGACATTTATCAACCCACCGTATTGAATCATCCTTCCTTCATTGCTTCAGTCAATACATGTATCAACAATGCCTTAGTCCGTTTGTTTATCAACCCACCGTATTGAATCAACCTTCCTCCCATCCTTTCAGTCAATACATTTATCAACAATGCCTTAGTCCGTTTGTTTATCAACCCACCGTATTGAATCATCCTTCCTTGCTTCAGTCAATACATTTATCAACCTTGCCATAGTCCGTTTGTTTATCAACCCACCGTATTGAATCATCCTTCCTCCCTTACTTTCAGTCAATACATTTATCAACCTTGCCATAGTCCGTTTGTTTATCAACCCACCGTATTGAATCAACCTTCCTCCCATCCTTTCAGTCAATACATTTATCAACCTTGCCATAGTCCGTTTGTTTATCAACTCACCGTATTGAATCATCCTTCCTTCCTTGCTTCAGTCAATAAATTTATCAACCTTGCCATAGTCCGTTTGTTTATCAACCCACCGTATTGAATCAACCTTCCCCCCCCCCTTCCTTCCTTAAGTCAATACATTTATCAACATTGCCTTAGTCAGTCCGTTTGTTTGTCGAACCCGCCTCACTATATCAATACATTTAGTTAACACATCCCATATCCTGTTCAAACAAGCAGTAAAAAACCAACCTATTATTAGATCTACTACTAACAGCAAGAACCCCAACAACACAGAGCTGTAGCACTCTAGCTGGGTGGTCAAAATGTTTGAAAACGGCGGCTGGACATGACACATGTGAAGATAGCAATGTAGAATGGACGGTGGTAACTAGTGCCCCACACTGGAAGCTTTCTACGTCAGCCTCTCTAGCTGATTGAAAACTGAGTAAAACCCTAAATAAAGATCTAATTTAATCTAAAACATTTTTCTTTCATTGTCCCCAAGACACACGGGGACAGGTGAAGTAGAGTTCATCTGTTTAAATTACCTCGGCATACAAACAAGGTGATAATATTTTCAGCACTATGCCCCGCCTCCTTTGTTTCCCCTAACATGAGTTAGGTACCCATCAGAGATGGGTGGACTCCGTGACGTTATACTGATTTGAACCCAGATTCGAACTAGAGACTTTCGTGTCTATCTACCCCCACCCAACCCCTTTTCTTTCATGACCCAGTACAATTTCCAGGTTTTTCTCTGGAGACCAAATCGCACATTAAAATATTTATAATCACGATTCGTGTCATGAGGGGATAAAAGTGTTAAGAGCTGTATGGTAACCCAGTGTGCGCACCATGGCGCGTACGTCAGTGTGCTCAAATGTACCCAGCGTACACCCATGCTGTGCACAACTACACGTGTGCTTAAATGTACCCAGTGTGCGCACCATGGCGCGTACGTCAGTGTGCGCAAATGTACCCAGTGTACACCCCTGCTGCGCACCACGACAGAGTGGTCAAATGTACCCAGTGTACACCCATGCTGCGCACCACTACACGTGTGCTCAAATGTACCCAGTGTACACCCATGCTGCGCACCACTACACGTGTGCTCAAATGTACCCAGTGTACACCCATGCTGCGCACCACTACACGTGTGCTCAAATGTACCCAGTGTACACCCATGCTGCGCACCATGGCGTGCACGTCACTGTGCTCAAATGTACCAAGATGATGTGATACTGAGATATGCAGGGGAACATGCTATGACATTGTTTGCCTATGTACATGGCTGTTTTTACTGTCCGGAGGTAGTGGAGGAAGGGGGGGGGGGGTAGATACGTACTTGAGAATTGAAACGTCCCGCACATGTCGTGCCCAATCAATATTTCGTCTGCTGGTATTGATTTAGTTAGTGGTTTGTAATTACAATTTACATGTCAGATTTCTTGTCTACATCTGTTGCTCCGTTAAACCAATTAATTAAACAATTTTTTTTTTGTTAAACAGTAATTCCTACTTGATTTAAAAATGGACGGTTTATTGCCCTAGAAAAATAAACTTTAGGACGGGCTTCATGGAAGGGGGGGGGGGGGGGTTTACGACGACTAGCCCATGAAAAGCAAACAGTGAAATGGCGTCATTTTATTTTTTAAAATATTTTTCTTTCATCCAAAACAAACCAAAAAATATGTTGCTAAGGTTGCCACCATAAGATGTGTTCGGGAAGAGTTACTTAGCAAAATGCGAGTAGGCCCTTGATGGTCTATAAATAGAACAATCGTCGTTCGGAAAAGTCAAGTCCTGGGATAGATGCTGTAAATCACACGATGATTCCTGAAAGTAACCTCCAAACCTAATGGTCCATGGGGCAGATGAAGTAGAGTTCACCTGTTTCTGTGACCTCGGCATAGAAAGCGATAGTGTGGTCAGCACTATGCCTAGCCCCCTTAAATTTCCCTAACGTGATCCAGGTACTCATCAGAGCTGGGTGGACTCAGGGACGACCAAGTGACTCTTACTCGAGATTCGAACTCGAGACTTTAGGTTTAGCATGTTGTCATCTGGTTTTGTCATCTAATGTTGTAATCCGATGTTGTCATCCGTTGTTGTCATCCGGTGTTGTCATCCGGTGTTGTCATTCGTTGTTGTCATCCGGTGTTGTCATCCGTTGTTGTCATCCGGTGTTGTCATTCGTTGTTGTCATCCGGTGTTGTCATTCGTTGTTGTCATTCGATGTTGTCATTCGATGTTGTCATCCGTTGTTGTCATCCGATGTTGTCATCCGATGTTGTCATCTAATGTTGTCATCTGATGTTGTCATCTGATGTTGTCATCTGATGTTGTCATCTGATGTTGACATCCGATGCGGACCGCACCTCTGTCCTCGCCTTGTGACGCTACTACCTTCGGTTACTTAAAAAAAACACAACAAGTTTAACTGTTAGCCTGTAACATTTTTACAAAACTACGCGGTATTAGGCCAACATAATAATACTAGCTGCATCCCGTGCTCCGCCACGGTAAATCTTTTTTAAATGTACCAACTTGGGAACAGAACAAAACTAAACACAACACAAACGAACGCAAAAAAAAAAAAAAACGAAAAAACAAACACAACACTCATAACATAAACACAATTTAAATGCAATCATAAAGGCATTTTGCTCACAGTCTAGCCCGTAGCGCCAAAATCGCGCCCTTTCCGGTGATTTGCACCCCCCTCAAACTTTCGATTTGCACCCCTTCCCCCCCCCCCGCCCTAAAACTTTCGATTTCCACCCCCCCCCCTCGCAAATTTTTTCCAATGCACTTTGGCGCCCCCTAAGGTCGGCACCCGGGGACATATGCCCCCCCCCCTCGCTACGCCTCTCCTATAAAACCCGAAAGATAGAATAATAATTAGAAAACAGTATAAATAATAGGCAGTATTTAAAATATCCGTGTTTTACCTACAATATTTCACTTTATCCATTCACGCATTTTTTTCCAGTACTTTAAATTTAAAAAAATTACAATAGAGTTTCATAACTAAAACCATTGCGCACCTAATGAACGTGATGACGCGTCTATAATAGAGCTGAATAGTTGATTAAAAATTATAAGTAATAAACAGTAGGGCCTACATTCAGTGAATAAAATAAATAAAAGATTGCCTTTTATCAATCCATGCTAATTATAATTTTCTAACAATAATTTCCTCTTACACATCCGAATAATTTGCATTCACATTTTGCTAATTATATTATTGCAACACTAATTCCTTCTATGACGAACGTATATTTGCATTTACATTTTTTATTAGCGTGAGTTTAATGTATTTTTAAATTACCTCCTTTGTCAAAATTAGAAAAGAGTTAAATTAATTTGATTTTTCTACCGTACTGTTATTATCTTATTAAAATGTATCCACTTTTTCTGGGAACCTAAACGAAAATGATATTTGACATTAATCTTTTTAATACGTTTTAGCAGTTTGCGTGTATTTAATATTTTCTTGACGTTATGCGAAAGAGTAAAAACCGTGGCAATTATAAAATAGCTCTATGCCGCTATATAAACAAACCCTACTCTAATACTTATAATAAGACACTGCGGTGCACTGAAAAGCACAGCATGGTGCGAATGTTTACTTTTATGGTTCCAAAATCTATAGCGATGACGGAAGGAAGGACTGACACACTACCAGCAGCGTTATATTATAGATAGCATAAATACACAATCAGGACGTATAAAATACAACATCTATAATAATAGTTTCGCTGTCTCTCTATCTATCTATCTATCTATCTGACAAGAACGCTGTAGAGAAAACACAAGCAAAATAAAAACATTTACCAACTAAGAGTATTTTTAAAATAGCTTATTAACTGAATTTTGTCCAGAATTATTGCTTAATATATTTTGAAATAATAGTTTGACTTTAATTAAATTATAAAGATATTAGCTTCTTATATACTTAGATCGCTCTATGTACAAACAGTTTACTTAATAAATTACTTCCAATAACAATCCAAATAATTACGGTAATTCAAGTTGAAAAAAAAAGAATAGTTGATCTGCAAATCATCGTTTAATAATGTTCACCGTTTTGTTCTTGAAAAAGATTAATTTTTGTTAATGTTTAAATTATGTTACAGACAAACGCACACACACATTTGTATATGCTGATGTACTTATTTATTTCTGAAAATAAAAGCATTAAAAAAAAACTGTGTGAATACTGCTGTAGATATAGCTGTTGGAAAGAGAAGAATGTTTCACTTGATGAGTCTCATTGTACTCAACATATACCCAGACTGCTTATAATATTTAGAAATATTATTTTTCTTTACTCCGAAATTTATTAAATCTCTCGTTATATGTTATAAGCCCAATGTTTGGGACATTGGGATGTGGGCAATGTGTGTGTTTTTTGGTATGGTGTGGTGGTGATGGGTGTGGGAGGGGGGGGGGGGGTGTGGTGTGTTTCGTGCATTTTCGTTAGCGAAATGGTATTTCCTCTTCTGTTATTAGCTCTCCTTGATTCTTTCACATATTTTCATGGTGTGAAATAAAACTTATGTACGACAATTAAAAAAAAAAACACAACCAAAGATATGACACACAATTAACTCAAAAGTCTGACACACGACCAACACAAATCTGACTGGCGACTACTACGGGATGTGGTGGTTTGTGGTGATGTGTGTGGGTTGGTGTGGTGTGGGATGTGGTGTCCTGCAGTTTTGTTAACGAATTGATATCGTCTCCCCTTAATTCATACTAATATTTCATTACGTGAAATTCAAATTTATTTTAGAAGTATTAAAAAACAAAAACTTTTGTGATTTTGGCCTTTCTTAACTGCCCTCCAAAAAGAGCATCTACATTTTCATATTTTTGTCTGTCTGAATAAAAAAAAAGTGTTTCTTAGAAAAGCAGAATTTTAATTATCTTATTTTGATAGAGATAGAAAGGGACTTCTTTTCTTCTTCTTCGTTCTTAATTATTAGTGTTGAAGGGGATCGAGATTTATCTGTCAGTGGGGTCGAATTTATCAACCATGAGCTTTTTGCCGACTCGACCACGCCTCCAACACAATTAAGCGTTACGTGTCAACTGGTTATGCGCCATTGAGGCCATTGACTCCGATTTCAGCCTGCTTTTCTTTTTTGGATTTGCTTCCATAGCCTTTGTCCAACCAAGAACAAACTACAAGGCAGCAGTTGTTTAATTTTGGAGTTGTCTCTCCTAGAAGAGTGTCTGTCCCCAGCTAACGAGCCTCATCTGCCCGAGGGTTCGAACTCGAGACTTTTTCGGTTTAGCAACCATGAGCTTTACCGACTGGACCACGCCGACCCCCTAGAAAGGGACAAATGAGTCGTAAAAATAGACTTCAAACTTCTTCAGGCTCCTATTTAAATTATTTGTTTACAGTTAAAAAAAAAAGAAGTTGGATTGCTAGAATTTTTTTTTAGAATAGCATGAAAATGGTAGTACAGTGGATAAGTTAAAGTAGCAATAAACATTTCACATGGTGTGTAGTAGTTTGATAGAAGCATTACGTGATCTCAAATTGTAGTTTTTTTTTTGAAATTGTTAAGACCTCACACGACTAACAAAAGTCTGACTGACGACCATAGGCCCCTCGGTAGATACATAAAGGTTGAGCGGGGGTGCAAATCAAAAGTTTGAGGGGGGGGGGTGAAAATAAAAAGTTTGAGGGGGGGGTGCAAATCAAAAGTTTGTCCTCGGGGGCCGGGGAGGGGCGCTACGCCTCTGATATATACATTTATAGTGCGGGAGGAAATTTAACCCCCTCCCATGAGACGATCCTGGCTACGCCACTGCTGACGACTAACAAAAGTCTGACACACGACTACTTCATGGGACGCCGGGCAGACGAGAAGAGTTTCCGGAACTGCCGGCTGTAACTGGAATTGAACCGGAGGTAGACACAGATGTGGACAGAGGCGTTGACCAGTGGCATGATATTGCTGGCGTCCTCCACCACCCAGTACAAATTGTTGTAGAGCCGCCGGTCGTTGAACTCTGGCACCAGCAGGCTCGCGATGTTGATGACAATATCCGGTGTATTCGAGGCTACAAACATGGCCGCCACAACAGCGACTGCTTGGATCGCGCGCTGACCTTTAACCTCGCTGGCGTCATGTTTAGAGTTACTTGCCCGTTGAAATGAAGAAGATCTTTTTAGATGAACGATAAGCAGGACCAAGCAGAGAATGACGATGGTTTGCGTTACTAAGGGCAACGCTGTTTTGTTGACGGCCCTGAACATACGCAACCAATCTCGTGAAAAAGGGGAGAGAACAATGAAAATTCGAGTAATATTTGGACCGCGCGAGTTATAGGGCTTTAAATCTTGAGCCATTGATACAAAGAATGGTAAATAATAGGCAAAAACAACTAAGTACAAGAACATAACAACACCAGTAGACCTAGATCGCGTGAAGACGTTTTTAAACTGAAAAGGTATGACGACACAGCAGGCTTTCTGCACTGACAGATACGTTGTCAACAGGAAAGAAATATCGACGCACATTAGTGCGTATATAGACACGACGAAAGACAGGCTGCTTAGGTCCATGTAAGGAAAAATTTGAAAACTTTTTTCCAGAATTCCCAATATCAGGGGGGCGAGGTGTATGGATAGGTAGCCTAGGTCTGAGACAGATAGGGCTAGAAAACACACCGTGACGCTGTCAAGATGGGATGACGTCATGAAGACGACAATGTTGATGACGTTTGCGCATGCGCCGGTGACGCGGACGAGCACCTGGACAATGTTACGAAGGATGACGTAGGAGACGAGGCTGTAGACGAAATCGCTGACCAGGAGGTCGGTGCCAGACGTAGACACGCCCTTCGTCGTGGGGGCGTTTGTAGCTCTGCTGGTTACCATAGTAACGTTGATTTGAAGTTCCATGTTTACACCTAACTGTTTACAGATAGGTTCCGGTAAACTTTTTCTAAAGAAACTCTCTGATTGTTATCTGGAATTTGCTAGTAGCTATATATAATATTCGGAGTCACGTGCTTTTTACAGCCAATCATAACGTTTGCCTACACTTTTAAATTAAAATACATTCGAATATCTGTTTGAACCAAACTCTAATTAAAAGACAAATAAAAACCAATCATAATATCGAAAACTATGTTACAAATGTGTAAAAATATTTATCCTCAAGTAAATGAGTCATTAATTAATAGCAAACTTTTGTTATCGATTCTCATGACTATGTTGAACGGGTAGACTGTTTACATTTCTTTCGAGAAAAGGAATGAAAAACAAGTTAGATGAAGCAATTAGTTCATAATTAACACTACACCCCAGAAAATCGAAGTGAAGAATAATTAATACAAGCCTATATAATTACAGACTGTGTATCAAAACTAATTATTCTTCGAGAGTAATTATTCTTAATTTAAAAAAAAAAAATTGCGATAATTAAACCAAATCGACAGTCCTGTTCCTGATTATTCCAGAAATTTTAAAGTCTTTGTTACCGTATTTTGGTTATGTTAGTTATTGGTGGGTAGCAATTAAATTTATTCTAATAATTATTTTGTTTATTAAAAAAAAGTCACTGCATACAAACGACATAATTACAGTCAACACAGTATCCCATGATTCAATTGTCTATAACAGTCCTGTTTATACCAATGTTTATATTCTTGTACTGAATTCTGGAAAAATTATGCATTCAAACTGGTGGGACGGGAAATTTAATTATGACTCCAGATGAAATTAATTAATGTTATTGATTTATCTTGTAAATTAAGTAGGCTTCTATAAAATAACCCCCCCCCCCCCCCCGCCCCTCCAAACTCTCGCCATATCCACCCCAATCCCGTATAGTCATCCACCTCTGCCAATCATTGCAATGAATTAAATATTCATACAAGCTTAAAGATTCCGTATGCGACCGCAGGTGATAATAAAACATTCTACCCAAAGTTAAAGTATTGTGGCTTTGTTAAATTCACTTCAGATTTACTTCCCTTTTAATGTAATCTTCGCTCGTTTATTTAGACGATGACAGTGTGTTTGAAACATTGGTTGCTGTGTTTGTGTTAGTAGCGTAGCGTGGCACTCAGCTTTACAGTTTCTTGTATGGCTTGAAAAAACACCAACATGTTACCAAAAAAGTGGGTTTTCAAAAATTGTGTTTTCAAAACAGTGTATACCTCGTATACTTCAAGCTTTTAAATAGTAAGGTCTGGCTCCATATCGCATAAAAAAAGTTCATTATAAAGTTCATTATAAAGTTCATTATAAAGTTCATTATAAAGCTCATTATAAAGTTCATTATAAAGTTTATTATAAAGTTCATTATAAAGCTCATTATAAAGTTCATTATAAAGTTCCCCTTACGAATCAAAGGGTAGACTTCGCATTTTTCTTGACTATGCCATCTGAAGTAAATATTATTCTGACTTTTTAAAAATCCAAACTTAAACTATCGACACAATGCTTATTTGTATTTTGTTATTTACGAAAAAAAAATTAATAAAAAAAATTGCTAGTTAATATGCTTGTGTGGGGAGTCATTCATTTAATGGAACTATTTATAAAAGCGAACTATTCGAAAAAAATGAATCATTGTTCAAAGTGAACTATTCATATTAGTGAACTATTCATAAAAGTAAACTTTTTTAGAAGTGAACGTTTCATAAAACTGAACTATTCATGAAACTGAACTATTTATAAAAATGAACTATTCATAAAAGTTAACTATTCATAAAACATGAACTATTTTAAAAGGGAACAATTGATCAAAGTTAACTATTCATCGAAGAGAAATGCTCATCTACGGAACCATTCATCAAATAGAGGGAACCGTTCATTAAACTTTCCTAGGGAACCATTCATTAAACATTCCCAGGGAACCGTTCATTAAACATTCCTAGGGAACCTTTCATTAAACTTTCCTAGGGAACCATTCATTAAACATTCCTAGGGAACCATCGATTAAACATTCATAGAGAACCGTTCATTAAACTTTCCTAGGGAACCATTCATTAAACAATTCTAGGGAACCGTTCATTAAACATTCCTAGGGAACCATTCATTAAACATTCCTAGGGAACCATTCATTTAACATTCGTAGGGAACCATTCATTTGTACACTTATGTAGGTAACCTGTATTTTAACAGGGAGGTGTTTTTCAGGAGCCTTTCATTCTACCTTAAGATTTACTGACTAATTCAAACATTATATGGTCATAGTTTAGCGTGCAGATATTCTAACGAACTACGAACCACTATCTTTGTGAATTGATTTCACATATTTTGACAAACCAGTTTAACATTTTTTTTTTAAATTTCATTTTTTTATAATGACCAGACGCCGAGCAGTTTAAAACAACACTTTAATTTTACCTTGCATGAACGTACACATTTAGTGGAAATAAATTGCTCCAATCAACTCGTATTTTGCTCGCTCAAAGCTCGCTCGATATTTTTCTTTGTGTCGCCTCGCGGGAAGATAACTCGTTGTCAATTCCAAACCGCCGGCTTTCAACGCACACGTGTTCGATAAGAGTTTTGGCCCTTTAGGCACAGCACAAAAATCGGATTGCCTTTCAAAAAAGTTGACTTTGGGAAACAAAAGGACCGAGACAAATACGGAAAGAATTATCTCCCCTGCACGCAGCGCAACAAATTTTCGGTAAGATTTAATCGCGCCCGACAAAGGGCGATTATCGTTCTTGAGTGTGTGTAAATGCGCGCGTGTGTGTGTGTGTGCGTGAGTATGTGTGTGTGTGCGTGTGTCACGTGGTCTTGGTTTTGTCAGACAACTCAAGCAATTATCTCAGTGACTGGCGCAGCGCGTATTCATTCTTGTGCATCGCCTAAATCTACTTTATATATATATATATATATATATATATATATATATATATATATATATATATATATATATATATATATATATATATATATATATATATATATATATATATATATATATATATATATATATATATGGTTCCATGACAAATGATCTCAGACAAAATATCTCAGACAAAATATCTCACGGACAAATGATCTCAGGACAAATGATCTCAAGGACAAATGATCTCACGGACAAAAGATACCAGGACAAAATATATCAGGACAAAAGATTTCATGGACAATTGATCTCAGACAAAATATCTCAGACAAAATATCTCACAGCAAAATTTTATATATATATATATATATATATATATATATATATATATATATATATATATATATATATATATATATAGGCTTAGATATCTGCATGTATAAAGAATCTCTTTAAAAATTTTAATTTTATACGCTTTGTATACAAATAGGCCTATATAAACAATCAGTGTTTCTTCCAGAATTTTTTTCTCCGGGGTGCATTTTATATTTTCGGGAAGGGGGGGGGGGGGCGAACATTAGTAAACGTATACATTTCTATATAAATTCCACTTAGTTCGGAGTTCGGGGGGGGGGGGGGGACGAAGAGATGTCTGGAAGAAACTCTGTATACAATGCTACTGAAGATTATAACTACCAAAAATTTAAATAAGTGCTAGATAACAATCTTAAAAATCTCGATACTTTTTTTTTAATACTGCATTTTTGGTGCTGCTTTGCTAATTTTTACTTTCTCGTATACGAAGTCTAGAGGAATTTTAATTAACAGTGCAAAAACCTTTTAACACCCCCCTGAGTAGGAAAAACATAGTTTTGCAATTTTGTTCGTATGTCTGTCTGTCTGTGTGTCTGTGAACACGATAACTTGAGTACCGTTACAGCTAGGTTGATGAAATTTCATTTATAAGTACTATATAAAATTTGAACTTCTGTATCAACTTTCAATGATTTCCGGTAACCGGAATTGGAACTTATTCTATTTTTGGTTGTTTTTTTTCTAAGAGGTTCTATTCTGAAAAGTTTAAGTAATTAAAAATTGATTAAAAGTCATGTCAATATCCCGAGTTGTCATCGCCCGTAGTGTTATATAAGTATATTCGAGAACTTTTAGGGGAGATCAATCCCGCTTTATTTAGTAATGACTTGAGTTCATGCTTTAGAACAGGGGTCTCCAAACTACGGCCCGCGGGCCGGATGCGGCCCGCAAGGTCCTCTCATCCGGCCCGCGGAGATCTTTTTCTCCACGGAAAAAACGTTTGTTGGTGATGGCTGAGCAACTTTGCCCAGAAAAATCAAAGACATGCCTGGAAGAAACTGGCCCCCGAACTGAAATTTAATAGTTAATGCGGCCCTCGGACTGAAAAGATTGGAGACCCCTGCTTTAGAACAAAGACTGACAAAAAACATTATTGTAACCTTGAAACTATTAAAAAAATCTAACGACTGTTATCAATCCCTCCCTCCCCACCTCTACTTGTTCCACCTCCCCCACTTCAACATACACTCCCAAAGCATCATAAAAAAAATTATAAAAACCGTTTTCCTATACGTCCGGAGAGCCATTTCAACCGTCCTCTTGTCGGAACTGTTTGAATCGGATGCTATCCGGTCGCCTTGAGATACCCCCACCCCCGGCAATAACTTGATCACGTGACGCCGTAAGTAAAAGGGTCGTGTAACACGAGTCACGGCCTGATGCCGGTCGCGTGAGCCGGTCACGTGTGCCATAGAACCGGATGGCAGTTTTGAAAATTCTATTGGGGTAATTGCCGGAGGAAACTTACAAGCATACCGCGTGCTATGGCGATGTTTGACAGAATCAATGCCCGAATGAGTGAAATACGTTTAAAAAAATAAAATGATTTAGCGAGTCCATTCACTATACAAAAGGGTTGTTCGAAGATTAAATACAGTTATAGTTACAGCACATGGGATTTTCAACTATGGAGGAGTGATGTGTGCTCTATTAGTAGGGTAAGGTAAGGGGGGGGGGGGGGCTTGCACACTGTTGCCTTATTGTTGGCGGCGGTCTTATTGACCGAGGCCCTGTTGTCGGGGTTATTATTATCTGTGTAATCTGCCATTTAGTCGAGGCTATAACAGTTTGCCTGTTATTATTTTCGACATGATGAAATAATAGCTTTAATCAGTTTTATAATTCATTTTTATTTTCACAACGGTGATTTAGAAAGAAAAAAAGAAGAAAATGTAACAAAGAAGAAGATCAGCTCTACTTCACCTATTATACACAAAGACTTTTGGTCTGCGATTTGATATTTTTTTTAATGCTTTCTCTATAACCACACCACGGAGCAAAAGCGGATTGTGGACGGTCCTGGGAGAGACAGTGGGTCAGGACGTGGGTGAAGGGGACCAGGTAAAGGACAGGACAGCTGATGGACATTGCAGGACATGTGATGGACAGTCGTCTGCCTCTCCTCACGGAACTCTGGGAGTGAAGACTTTTAATTCATCGCCGCCAGACGAGCCAACACAAATGACCGTGTAGGTCAGTGTTGCTATCTGGGAGATCTGAGGCGGGGGTCGGGGCACGGGGCGGCACCCCCCCCCCTCTCCCAGCACATCCCCATACTCCGGTTAAAATAGAAAAAAAAAGAAATCTAAAGTGAACCCCCCCCCCCCCCTCTCTAGGAATAATGTCTCAAAGAAAGAATGAAAGAATTCCCGTGGTAGATCAACATACAACATGTATTCTCAACAACAAGACTATCATATAGACACCATTTGTGATAGGTTGACTGAGCCGTTACTGACGTCATCAGACGAAGATCCCGTCAGGGCCCGACACTCTGATTTCCCTTGGCTTTGGCGGCCACGAGTTACCCTCCCTTGCCCCTCAATATTTTAATTTCCCTTGTGAAAATTGTCACTTCGGGTCTCACCTGACTGCAGTGGGGGAGAGGGGGGGGAGAGAAAATGTATTAACACCAACGATCTCACCCCCTCGTACTAATTTTAATGACCTTCGCACCTCCCACCGGCGCCCCGACACCCCTGGCGCCCCCCACTTTGACCCTAAACCTGACCCCATCACGTGGGTCTATTCCAAGAAAGCACGGGCGGACAACCCTCATCATCACCAACGGCTGGACTAAATTATGCCCCTTGTTTTAAAGGCTAGTAATTAGCGTCTCATCGGCAAGCCAATGTGAGAATGATGACTAAGTCCGTGTTCAGAATACACTGATTTTTTTGTTGGAGTGGTGTTCACAAAGTTTTCATTATTTCAACAAAAATAGAAAAAAATATAATAAATAAAAATTAAACTAAAAAACAACTAAAAAGAAAACAAAATGAACTGCATAAACAAAAAAATTAAACAAAATAACGAACATATAAATTGAAGTATCTCACATAATAACCACCAACACATGACAGACACAACATACAGTAATGTATGACAGACGTACAACAAATTTATCACAGACAGTTAAACATTTGTAAAACAGAAGCCTCCCTATGGGTGAAACATATAATGTGTACGGCGCTACCATATAGGGGTAGAATTAAGAAACATTTTGTTTAGTTTCCTATAGATATTATTTCAAGGACTTTTAAAAATAGGTGTGTTCAGTTTGTTCCTAGTATCGTGAGATCAGTTTAGAGATTGATGATTGAGGCATAGTTAAACTTCGGTTAGGGTTAGTGTTGCCATTTGCAAGAAACATTGGTTAGTAATTAACTTCTAGTAACCTAAACCCACTTCCATCTTTTTACAGAAGACTCCTTTATTGTGATAGTATAAGAAGAAGGGTTGGAAGCAGGCTTTATATGAATGAAATAACAATGTAAACGTATTATTCCAATACCAAGGGTAGACATAGGTACATATTATAGTTCCAGAAAAGACATAGCAGTCTATGGTAGTATAAGACAATGGCAGAACCCACTGTTGCTCCAAGTTGCGCGGTCGCGCAGCAGTTTTGAACCTCCCGCGCAGTCATTGTAAAATACATACATACACGTTGCACACAAACTTTTCACCCTTAGAGTATGCGTTGGTAGGATACCCACCCCCTCTACCCCATCCCCCAACCTCACTTTTCGCTTGATTATCTCCCTGACATCACCCCTCGTATCTCTACCACGAGTAAATGTAGCACATGCGGGATGCAACGAATACTCACAACCCACACCCAAGGCTAATGGACGCCCAGCCCCTCACCCCCACCCCTCACCCTCGACACCCCCACCCCTCACCCTCGACACCCCCTCACCCTCGACACCCCCACCCCTCACCCTCGACACCCCCACCCCTCACCCTCGACACCCCCACCCCTCACCCTCGATACCCCCACCCCTCACCCTCGACACCCCCACCCCTCACCCTCGACACCCCCACCCCCACGTCCCCTGGGACCACTAAGATGGAGGCGACGAGTGGGCAGGAAGCAGACCAGGCGGAAATGCCCCAGCATATGGGCAGCTCGTCATGAGGGCCGGAGGACGAACGATAACTCTCGGGAGATTCTAATATAACATGGCAATTATTTCCCCTACTTTGATCCAATTAATGGATGGACGGGAACTCGAGTTACGGCCCTTGGTTGTGACGTAGTTCCGTTATATCCGACAGTCGAGGACGCGGTCGTATTTTTATATTGCTGGTCTGTGATTGGTCAGCGAGTGACCGGATGTGGCGATGTAGTGTATCTATCTCGTGATAGTAGTCTTTCTGCTGTTTTGTTGGCGTTTATTTTAAATTAACACAAAAATGTTGTTTGAACACACACACACACACACACGCACACACACACACACGCACGCGCACTCTCTCTCACACACACACCAGAAGCTGAAATAACATACAAAGTTTGACCCATTCGAACGATTAAAATTAAAAATTAGAAGTTAAACGGTCCTCGGAATATAAACATACAACACAAGTTAAATCTAGCATCATCGAAATATAACCTACCGTCGAAGTTAAACCCACCTTAGAAGATGATCCTACATTAAAGTTAAACCTACATCCGAATATAATGTTAAACTTATACATAGGGAGAAATTGAAATTAATACTACAGATAGCTAAACCTGAATTATAAACCTACTCTACAAAATCTTAAACCTGAATCAAGTAAGACAACTAAACTACAACCTACTTCAGGCAAAACCTACTGCATATAACAAACTAAGCCTCCTAAAAGGAAACAAAACGTCATACAAGAAAATAAACCTCCAACAAGAAACCAAACCTCCTATAAGAAACTAAACCTTCTTCAATAATCTAAAGCTTCAACGAGAATCTAAACCTCCAACATGAAACTAAAACTTTATAAGAAATAAAAACCGGACGGAACTTAACCTGTTACAATACACATTTACAAAACCCAAACCCATTTTCCCTGAACACTAATAAAAACGCACTATAAAAATACAACAGCCAAGCTTATGAAAATTCCCCAAAACCAACGAATAGCTAATCGTCTCGCCTAGCGGTAATTTGTACCAGGCAGTTTTCAACTGATCCGGGTTGATTTATGGCGGGATTCGATTTCAGCCAACATACGGGTAGGTGGGGCATGTCTGGTGACCCGGGGTAAATGGTGTTAAGTACCGGGGATTATGTTAATGAGAGGCTGGGATAGGATAGCAGATGATCATAGACAGCGGTTTAGTGGTACTGGGCAGTGGCGTAGCGAGGTCGGGTGTCACCCGGTGCGGCACTTCATGGTGTCACCCCCCCCCCCCCCACAGAGGCATAGAGACCCTTCCCAGGGACAAACTTTCAAATTTTCGATTTGCACCCCCCCCCCCTCAAACTTTCGATTTGCACCCCCCTCAAGTTTTCGATTTGCATCCCCCCCTCAAACTTTCGATTTGCACCCCCCCCCCCCTCGAGTTTTTCTCTATATATTTTGCTATTTTTTACCTTGGTGTCACCCCCTTAAATGGTGTCACCCGGTGCGGTCCGCACCCCCCGCCCCCCCCCCCCCTCGCTACGCCCCTGGTACTGGGAGATTATTTGCTGTAGAGGATCATTTTGGCTGGTCAACCTATCAAATTCTACACATTTTCATAAATTATTTTTTATTAGACCAACGTTATTAAAGAGCTGTTTTATTTATGTTTTCACTTTTAATGGTAAACCTGAAAAAATTTCCCTTAACACAATTAAGTGTTATGTGTGAACATGGTATGCGTCACATGGACCATTAACTCAAACTTCAGCCTGCTTTTATTCATGGATTTGCTTCCGTAACCTTTGTCTAACCAAGAACAAACTACAAGGCAGCAGTTGTATGATTTCGGAGTTGTCTCTCCTAGAAGATGCTATCCCCAGTTATCGAGATTCATCTGCCCGTGGATTCGAACTCATGACTTTTAGAGCAAACAATCAAACGTTCTCCAGCTCGACCACGTCCTCCCCGTTAGTATGTCAATTTCATCAATAAAATTATAAGTGAAGCGAGTAGTTAATTAATAGCACGAATCATCTATTTTAAAGAAGTATTTTTTTTTTACCTTACATCTTTCTACCCGTCGTTGCTTTCATCAGATGAGACGTAGTGGACAAGTGGTAGAGCGCACGCAGCTAAACCGAGCCTTGGTTTCGGATCCCGGGCTCTAGACCGTAAAACGTCCCTGAGTCCACCCAGCACTAGTGGGTACCCGACTAGCTTTAAAGAACTAAAAACACTATAACTTCATACGTCGAGTTCACGAAAACAGATGAACTCTGAGTGCACTCAGCACTTAATGGGTACCCGACTCGCTTTAAAGAACTAAACACTTATACCTTCAAACATCGATTTCACGAAAACAGATGAACTCTATTTTACCTGCCCTATGGATCAGCAGGTCCGAAAGGGTATCTTTAACTTTTTACTTTTACTTCAATCCTTACCACACAGTCCAATCTACCTACCTATCTAACTTGTTAATCTTATTTCATTCACCACTGCTCTGGCGATATAAATAGAACATTTCGTCATTGACTCCCTAACTGCAGTTTTTTTTTTAAATTAGTACTTTGATTTATTTTTAACCAGTTACAAACTGACAGCAGAAATAACAGTGTACTGAACATTTGACCCCGAAAAATAACACGCGACGTCAGTGATTAAAAAAATTAATTAACTAAACGACCAGTAAATCAAAAAAAGAAAAATCCTAATTTGTTTTACACTGCGCAATCAAGGAAAGATTTGTTCTTCTTTTCTAGGTAATATATTATTTCGTGTCTTTTTTCCCCCTCACCTCTAATCCCACTTTTTAACAGCTCTCCCGCCATATTGTATGGGAAACGAAGAAGCCAGATTGGTGAAGGAGGCAGAATAATAGATATTTTCCTGCTCAGGTGCCGAGCAATCTTTTTTAATTGAAGGGAGAGAATAGAGCAAGCATCAAGGGAGACAACCAAACAATATTCGACTAAATATCAAAGGGTAAGGTGGTTTAAAAATGTGAGGGGGAAAAAAGGAACAGAACAAACGAATTTTTTTTTTCTGATTCGCCGAAACAAAAAAATTTAAAGACAAATCCATTTGGGACCAAAGAAGAGAATTTGTTTCCGTTTAAATGCTTTAGGGGTTTAAAAATAACGGAAAGCTGTTGTTTTTTTTTTCTGTTCCAATGTCGTGAGTTTGTTCAGTAAGGGGTTAATTAGTTAAAATTCTTTGCGATGACCGCATGTATAGTTGACCAAACATAATTAATATTCAATTATAGAGAATGTTTTTTTTGTCTGACACAAATTCAAAGGGGGGGGGGGGTGGAGGGGGGGGGGGGTTAAAGCGCGCTCCCAACTTTGAATGTCAACACGTGACGAAGGAAGGTAAATATAGCCGACCAACACGGCTGACCGTCGCTAGTAGCCACAATATGGCGCTCTTTGTACGGGGGTCTAAATGGTCGTAATATATTATCTTTTATTCCACGAGTTTTGCGATTCAGTTCGTTTATTTTTTAACTCGATGTGATCGGGGGCACGCGTCGATGGTTCGCCGCGCTAGTGGACGTGTAGACGGCTTTAGAAAACGGGAAGTTCCGCTGTTGGGCGCGGCGCGCACCGCACTCGAACGCGATTTGCTTGGCTATTGTTGGCGGGCAGTTTATTAAAAGTGGTTTAGCTGTTGAGGATTGTTCTTGTCAGTCGCAGGGAAAGGTGATGTGTGCGTATGTGTGTGTGTGTGTGTCTGTGTGTGTGTGAGAGAGAGAGAGAAAGGGGGGGGGGGTTGTGGATAGGTGGTAATTATTAGCATAAAGATCACACACACACACACACACACAAAGTAAAGCCTTTCAGTCCTGTGTTACCTTTTTTAATAATAACGTGGTATAAAATTCTTTTAAGCAGGTATTTTGGTGGTATTCGTGGTTTCATGAGTTTAGACTTTGGCCTGTATCAAGGAAAGACTAATCAATACAAAGTCTAGTGTCATTTCTCTGTTGGTTGTTCCTGTACAAAGACGTCACTTCCGTATCAAAAAATCAAATGTCACATAGAGCTTGAGATCTCCTCAAATGTGTTGTCTGCATTAAACAGTTGTATACTAATGCTGGTGGCGGCGTGGCCTAGCGGTAGAGAGCTAGAAAAGGAGCACGAGGCCCGGTTCAAGTCTGTAGAACGCCAAGGAGTCCACCCAGCTCTGATGGGTAAATAACTCACGTTACGGAAACAAAGGCGGGCGAGCATAGTGTTCACCATGTTATCCCCTTGTATGCCGAAGTCATTGAAACAGAAATTCTACTTCATCTGCCCCTTGTGTCTTTGACACAAACAAGAAAAGATGATAACACTAATGCTAATACCATTCGTTTTAATTCGTCGAACCTCATATTGCCTGAAGACTATTCTTAATACAGTGCTAAAGCTCCCGATGATTGTATAAACTTATTGCCGAAGACGAATCTTCACTTAGGTTAGGTTGCCTATTGCCCCTTCTGGGACATAGGCTGCTGACACGAGCTTTCCAGGCATCTCTGTCTTGGGCTAGTCTCTACAACAGTCCCCAGGTGTATCCAATCTTCTTAGTGTCTTCTTCCAGGTCACGTCTCCAGGTCTTTCTTGGTCTGCCTCTCCTCCTCCTGTCTTGTGGATTCCAGGTGAGGGCCTGTCTTGTTATGCTGGATAGGGGCCTACAGGCTTCCTGAGTGTGTGGCCAATCCATTTCCATTTTCTCTGGAGGATCTCTACTTCAACTGGCGGATCTTAACTTCCAAGGATTGAAATAGTCCGTCCAGCGTCGCTTATATTTAAATCTGGGAAGAAATGATTTTTTATTTTGCTAATTTGATTTTCAATTAAGTATTCGAAGACAAAACTATTATTTTCAAACAGACAACCAATAACTATTTTAAATTTTTAATCAATGTGGTATATTTGTGCTTACTTTGGCACCTCACAGGCATAAGTCCGTGTCTCATACTAGAGGTTCATCTCCCTCTTTGTAAACTTTGGCGCTAAGCTAAAACTGTACGCTAAGTCCAACTGGTCACTTAGCATCTGTGTACATTAATCTGACCATACGCTAATCCTTACTCTACGCCCCTGGTTAGCGTCTGTTGTTTCTCTATCGACGTCAGCACCTTTCAAGCAAGACACGGAAAAGGCGTCACCGACTTTGGCGTAGGCCACATGGGCGAATCCTTCAGGGAGGAGACACCACCCAGGAGACACACTGTGAGTCCCCCAGGAGACACAGAGTGTCCTAGAGCGTTGGATCGGTTGATGAAAAGGAGAAGAAAAAAAAAAACGAAATATTAAAAATCTGTTTTTTGTCCATTTTCTTTTCCTTTGGGGTTAATTCTCTCTCTCCCGCTCCATTCTTTCCACCCCCTCCTCCCTTTCCCCTCCTCCCTCCCCTCCCACCCCCCAAAGTTCCCACCCCTTTGTTTTTTCTTCAATCGCAACACAGAACAAAAAGATGTGCAAAAAAAAATGGGAAATAACCAAAGCGCCACCAAGAACACACAGGGAAACCATAGTGTGAAAATGACAAAGCTAGGCATTGTTCGCCTCCCCTGACTCCACGGGTCGACCATACAAGCTCCCCCAACTGACTCCAGCCAACCGGAAGCTGTCATTTAGCCAACTGTTAATAGACGGTGTTGGGTGCAGGGGTTACTGTATCAAACGGAGACGGCGCGAGGCAGCATCGGGAAATCCCAGACGCGCCTTCAGTGCGGACCAATAATTGTCCGCACGCTTTCTCGTACGTAGGAATTAAGTTTTTTGAAATTATAGACTGGACGTCGACGCTTATCTGATTGTATAATTGTAATAATTCGTGCAGCTATTTGCGTAAATATTTTTTTTTGGTGTGTATTTTGGAGAAAATATTAATTTTATAACGATTATTTTAGTTGCGCGTTACGACATTATGAATTTTATATCTTCAGTAGACGAGTTTCGATCTTTTAAGTCCCCGGGCACGATGATTAAAATACTCACCACTACACCCCCCCCCCCCCGCTCCCCTCCCTACGCATCGTGAAATTAAAAAAAAATTGTTTCATTAGTGTATGAAGAAGAGCAGTACTTAGCCTATATCTAGCCACAGTGGCGTCACAAGGTCGGGTATCACCCGGTGCGGAAACTGATGGAATTACCCCCACCCCATATAATAATTTCGCGTTTTCGGTTTGGTGTCATCCCTCTACCCTACTATTTCTTTACCTTTACTACATAGAACATTATTTTGATGGTACATTTTGACCATATTTTTAAATTTGTTACCTCTCCACAAATCGGTATCACCCATTGCTGACCACCCCCCACCACTTCGACCTATCCATTTCCTTAAACCTAACAAAAGATCCTTACCTAAAACTCTACCCCCCCCCCCCCAACCCCCCACATTTTTTTTGGTCTCGGCCATTACAAAAGGGGTAAAAGTAAAAACACACGGATGCAGATGCAACCCGTTTAATCGGAGACCCAAGGTCAAAAGGTCACGCAGTGCTTTTTATTTTTGATTATAGTTCAACTGATAATTCTGTTTGCGATTTTTTTTTAAATAAACAAATCCTGGACTATATAAAACATGTTTGGTCGTTTGGTTATTAAATTACAATCATGGTTAGCTGTAATTCTGTCATTTCTATAAGTAGCGATAACACTGATTAATAATTAACATTTCTAGATGGTATTGAGGTGCAGCTTTAAAATCGTATGAAGAACCCCACCCTCTTTCAACATACGGCCATGCGACCCCTCTATGTACTCACCATTTACGCGTGTGGAGGCGCCACCTGATGTCGATAATTTGGTTTTCTTCTGTTCGCGCCCAACACGTCATATTTCATTCGGTACTTCCGTAAGCAGGTAGCACGTGGCGCGGACACGTGGGTAAAACACGAACTTCCGGCTTCAAACAAAAGGCCGTGTTTGGTGGCAGTTTTAAACAGCAAAAGTTATTTATAGAATAGGATTTATTAGTGACTTAAGTGATAGAATTCATTCCTTTTTTACTTTCTCGTATATACGTAGTATAGAGAAAGTATTGTAATCGTGCAAAAAAAAAAAAATCGAGATTTTTACAAATCTCGACGTTTTACACCTCACTGATACGGAAAAACATAATTTTGCAATCTTGTCCGTATGTCTGTGTGTGTGTGTGTCTGTGTGTCTGTCCGTGTGTAAACACGATAACTTGAGTACCGTTAGAGCTAGAATGATGAAATTTCATATTTAAGTATTTTATCAAAATCGTAGATCCGTATCAACTTTTGAGCGATTTCCGATAACCGGAAGTGGTACTTTTCCTACTTTGAATTTTCCAAAAGCCTATAACTTGAGTACTATTTCAGATAGATAAATGAAATTTCACATGTAAGTAAAAGATCTAATTCTCTACCTTCTGTTAAATTTTGAATAATTTCCGTTGACTGGAAGTTGTAATTTACGCTACTTCCGATTTCTCAAAAAACTAATGTAAATTTATTAAGTACTAATACTATTGCGCACTATTATACACACCTTTATTAGGCGTTCGCTTGGTGCGCAATTGTTTTTTACTGAGATTCTATTCTATTTTTAAAAGTTTAAGTATTTAAAATGGATTAAAAATCATAACTATATCCCCAGTTACCATCCACTGTTGTTTTATATAAGAATATTCGAGAAAGTTTAGGGGAGATCACTACCGGTTTATTTTTTTAAAAAAAAAAAACCTTGGCTAAGGGGACGCAACCTCAGTACCTCAAGGGACTTAATTAAATTATTTCTCAACATCTCGTTCGGTTGTGGTAAAGTTAGAGAAATGTGGAGAAGCGGCATAAAAGATCGTGGGTGTAAACTTAGGTGGTTTTACTTTTAGGGTTAAAGCTTTAAGTTAGGTGGACAGAGGCAGTGTTTCTTTCAGACTTTTTTCTCCGGTGGAACAGGGGACGGGACACTTGCAATATTCGGGGAAAAGGGGGGGGGGGCTGACACTGGTTAAAGTATAAGATTTTCTATACATGTTCTATTTTCTATATAAGTTCTATGTTGTTTTGGTGGCGGTAGACGTTCTTCGGCGAAGGAGGGAAGTGCTGCGCCCCACACGACGAAATGCCCGAAAGAAACTCTGGACAGGGGTTAAAAACAGGTACCCGTTAATTCTAGGTGGTCAAGGGTACCCATTAAAGCTGCATGGACATGGGTACCCATTAAAGCTGCATGGACATGGGTACCCATTAAAGCTACATGGACATGGGTACCCATTAAAGCTACATGGACATGGGTACCCATTAAAGCTACATGGACATGGATACCTGCAAGAAAGCAGGTAGCACTTTACGTGCGCAGGATCTAGCATCAGATTCCTCCCAAAGATGGACATGTCCTACACGAGCGGGCTGACTTACCGGCAAGTGGACAAATATTTTCTCAAACATTACTGTCTTATGGTTGTTAGTAATAACATCAAGTAGTGCACAGCTTCACATCTAGAAACAGCTCTAGATCTATATGATACATCTGTTGAAGGCTGTAAGAGTATTGAGACCATTGTGAAAGGTCTGCCTCTTTGTGCTTTCATAGAAGTAGCGTTGTTGTTTCCATATTGTCTCTTAGTTGTTGATCTAATATCCCCTTAGAGACGGCGTGGCCTAGCGGTAGAGCGCTTGACCGCTAACTCGTAAGTCTAGTTAACATTAATTCACTTGCCTAATAAACCTTCAGGTTCGAAAAGGCAACTTACCACTGCTACTTTCATCTTCATCCTGTTCTTTATCAAGTTTTTTTTTAATTCCCCTTGAAAGCCAACACACTAAGACATAAACATAAGCTGTAATCAAATATCACACACTTAAGAGCTTGACATTTCAGTTTTCATTAATCTTTTTTTTTTCTTTGACGACTTTGCGCGTTTGTTAATTCATTAAAACTTTCAGCTTTATGCCTGGTAATAAAGATGACAGTAATTGGTTGTTTTTTTTTTTAAAGAATTCTCAAATGGTTCAGTGGATCTAAAAATGTAGCTGTATCAAAGAATGATGAGAGAAACTCACTAAACATCCACAAATTTTGTGGATGTTTAGTGAGTTTCTCTGATATTAAACAAGAAAGTTTGTAGCGATTTTTACTTTCTCGTATATACGTAGTATAGAGAAAGTATTGTAATCGTGCAAAAAAAAAAATCGAGATTTTTACAAATCTCGACGTTTTACACCTCACTGATACGGAAAAACATAATTTTGCAATCTTGTCCGTATGTCTGTGTGTGTGTGTGTCTGTCTGTCTGTCTGTCTGTCCGTGTGTAAACACGATAACTTAAGTACCGTTACAGCTAGGTTGATGAAATTTCATATATAAGTATTTTATCAAAATCGTAGATCCGTATCAACTTTTGAGCGATTTCCGATAACCGGAAGTGGTACTTTTCCTACTTTGAATTTTTTAAAAGCCTATAACTTGAGTACTATTTCAGATAGATAAATGAAATTTCACATGTAAGTAAAAGATCTAATTCTCTACCTTCTGTTAAATTTTGAGTAATTTCCGTTGACTGGAAGTAGTAATTTACGCTACTTCCGATTTCTCAAAAAACTAATGTAAATTTTTAAAGTACTAATAATATTGCGCACTATTATACGCGTTTTTATTCGGCGTTTGCTTGGTGCGCAATGTTTTTTTTATGAGATTCTATTCTATTTTTAAAAGTTTAAGTATTTAAAATGGATTAAAAATCATAACTATATCCCCAGTTACCATCCCCTGTTGTTTTATATAAGAATATTCGAGAAAGTTTAGGGGAGATCACTACCGGTTTATTTAATCCGTTACACTTAAATAACAATCACTGAACTGCGCAGAGTTTATACTGTTAGTTTCTAGACAGTTGTGAAAATAAATAATTAAACCAAAAGCTATTTTCTCTCACTTCGATTTTCAGCTAGAAGATCTTGTATCTAAATAAACCGGAGTGATCTCCCCTAAACTTTCTCGAATATTCTTATATAACTTGGAATATAGACATGATTTTTAATTACATAAACTTTTAAAAATAGAATAGAATCTCATAGAAAAAAGAAATGCGCACCAAGCGAACGGCAAAACAAAAGGGGCATAATATTGCGCAATATTATTAGTACTTTATAAATTTACATGCGTTTTTTGAGAAATCGGAAATAGCGTAAATTAGTACTTCCGTTTAACGGAAATTGCTCAAAATTTGACAGAAGGTAGAGAATTAAATCATTTACTTACATGTGAAATTTCATTTATCTATCTGAAATAGTACTCAAGTAATAGGCTTTTAAAAAATTCAAAGTAGAAAAAGTACAACTTCCGGTTATCGGAAATCGCTCAAAAGTTGATACGGATCTACGATTTTGATAAAATACTTATATATGAAATTTCATCAACCTAGCTGTAACGGTACTCAAGTTATCGTGTTTACACACAGACAGACAGACAGACAAACACACACACACACACAAACACACACACACACACAGACACACAGACATACGGACTTTCTCTATACTTCGTGTATACGAGAAAGTAAAAAGAGCAGCAATCTTCTTTAACAGCGCTTCATTTTGCGTCCCAATTAACTGATCTACAATGGTGAGTTTCATTAGATAGACGGCCTTATGTATCCACTAGTAACATTGGTAGTGTCTGCTGTCCACAGCTTTTATTTAGACGGTAAGTTGCACCAGTTTATCATAACATCCATTTAGACGGCCACATGAATAAAAGTATATTTCTCTAGACAGTTAATGCTATTCGATCTACATACCATTGCTGTAGCATATCACTTACACGCTTATCATAGTGAGAAAAATGTAAGTCTTGAGTTCAGATCCTAGCTCTGGTTACTAGTTGACTCATGTGAGAGACAGTAAATGTATCTGGGCTTAGTGCTGACCACACCATCCCTTCATAAGCCGAGGTCAATAAAACAAATCACCTGCCCCATAGACCTGAAAAGGACCTTATTGTGTGTCTAATGGCTACCAGTTAACGTATTATAAAGTCCGTAGCCCTATAATAGCTGAAAGGTCAAAGGCTAAAAATCTCCGCTCACCCTGACAGTTCCACCCACGGTCAGCTCTAGCAGCGGTCAATCAATCACTGACCAGTGGTCACTCGTCCAGGGCGAGAAAACACGCGCTGTGCACGATTCATAACGAGGCTTGACCGTTGGTCACCGGTGTGTATTATGATGTATTGCGCTCGTTTGATTGGTTAGTTAGCGCCAGTCACGTGGTGGGGGTCAGGGGATCATGGGGTGTGGGGGGGGGGAGGTAATCAACTGTCTTTTCTTGTGCTCACCCTTAACTAACGCAAGCGATCGTTGACAGGAGAGATACGACACGTGCAGACTCGTTTAATGATGAGTGGGTTGTTGGGGGGGAGGTGGGAGGTACATGATCCTTTCATATGCCGAGATATAAAGAAAAAGATGTACTCTACTTCACCTGCTAATCTGTGGACTGCCAGAAGAGCAGCGTCATGATGTGTTGGGGTAGGAAGAGTCCTCCAAAAATAAAACAATTGGAACAAACGTGACCTGACGTGACCTCACGTGAAATGACGTGAGTCAACTCACTCCAATATGAGATTAAAATCACGGACCTACAGCTGGAGTAAGTTTTCGGGGCTGGTCGCGGCCCTCGGGCCAACGGTGTCGGACACAATATTCAACACTCGAGGCGACAGTTCACGCCAATAGAATACCTTGACAACATGGATAAGTTCTTCCGGAAGGTCAAGTTAAAAATAAACCTTCATAACGTTTCCATTCGTTTACTCATCTCATCACAGTGGGGGTGTAAGAGGGTGGAGGGTGGGGGTGGGTGTATAATTTTCCTTCCCAGCCAAGGGGGCGTAACTCAAGTGCCTCAATTATTTACCTGCCATTAATGAAACAAAGAGAGGACAACCGCAACAACAACAAAAAAAAACGTACAGTCCCGTCGCGTCTTTGACCCGCGCGAGATTATCCCGCGAGCGATCAATTCTAATTGCTCCAGTCTCGCCCGCTAATCACGCGTGAAAACAATTTCATAAGTCCTGCTTTCATATACAAACATCGACGAGACTCGCTTGACAATGTGGCAACCGGTGATCGCCTGGCGAGGACAACACTGCGTACAATGGCCAGATTTCTGTGGGAGATACATGCCAAAAGCGCCCCAGCCAATTCGTGTCGGGATTATTGATTTTTTTTTTTTAACTTTCAAAAGAAACGTGATTAGCTCTAAATAAAAGAAATAATCATTCTATGATTTCGTTTGTTTAAATGAACTTTGACAGAGATTTTAATTATAAAAAAATAATAATAGCGTCCAATTGTTGCTACCTGCTACTAGTTAGCGAGGTAAACTTGTGTCAAGGTAAAAAAAAAAAAAGAACGGATACCAGAAAGAAAATGTTCACGAGTTAAAACAATTCATTTTACTTCTCTAGCCGAATGCTGAAAATTTAAATTTAAAAATTCATTAAAAAACGTTTTAATAACAAGCTTTTATGTAATAATGCACTAAAAAGTAAAATAAATTATACACTACTATTCAAATAACTATAAAGAAAAGCGTGGGTCTTCCTAAATTAGTAAAGGTATCCAATAGATACTAAAGTGACCCACGCTTTGTAAAAAAGGCTAACAACCTCTTGTTTCGAGCAGCGACCAGCATCAAAAACCACTTTCTTAGCGCAGGAAAAGTGCGTACTGGACGAAGATTGTTCCAAATTTAGATGTACTCATACACGCATTGATTAAATCTTAACGAGTTTTAACACAAATATTAACTCATAAAAACAAATATAATTACAAATGGCAAAAAAGTATATGTCTAGAATAACATCACAAATTATTGAAATTAAATTCATTAACTTTTTAAAATAAAAAAATTTCCAAGAAAATATAAAAGCAATTTTTTACTTTTAAAAAAAAATGATTTTCATTATCTTTCTTACACTGAAGTGAAATAAAAAAAATAAATCCCATTCCGTAAAGTCTCATATAAAAAAAAAACTTCTTTTTCAAATAATTATTCACCAGAGGCGAAAGTTTAAATTTGAGGCTTTTCCTCTTCAGTTCCCGCCCCCTCCCCCACCACATTAGTGCTCCCCCCTCCTTTCAAAGTACTTTTGTATAGTACTAAAATGGCCCAGGATGCGTACGGCCATTCACAGTTAACTTGATAAGACCACGGGGGCCATTTGTAAAGCTGGCAGAATACTAGAAGCCGGGTGACGTAGACCTTGTTTTCAGCCAATCAAAACACAACACGTGTCGCGTGTCACAAGGAGAAAAAAAATGAAAGGAAAACAACCAGCTTTCAGTTCTGCTACTGTTGGCAGTCAAGGGAGCGAAGCCTGTCTAGACAGTTTCACAAAATTGCTCTATACAACTAAATGACTAGCCTGTTGAAAAAAAAATCGACTATGATTATGTTTACAAAAGGAATGTAAGTTAAAAATAGCTTTTTATTAAAAAAAAAATCGCCAGTAAAACAAGCTCCTATTGAGGAATTTTGTGTGAGGCAAAATCCAATTTTTAAACACCGGTCTTTGAAAAAGTTGAAAAGGAAATCAGAGAAGGCGAAAAGAAATTCCTTTTTTTTTTAGTTGAAATAAAGTGTTCAATTCTATGTTAGGGTATAAAAAAAGTAATTTTCTATACAGTTAAAAAATTATAACCAAATTGCGTTTAAAGAAATATTGATCAAAATAATTAATAAAACGTTACGGAAATTCGAGGTATGTTTATGTAAAAATCACAACACACAATTTTTAAATCTACTCCACTAGCGATAGTTTTCAAAATGGCGTCATTCCGTAATTTAGTTTGAATGGACAAAATATTTTCCAAGTTTTAAGTTTTTTTCCTAGTTCATAACATCCAGGTGTGTATGTATGTGTGTGTGTGTGGTGTGTGTGTGTGTATGTGTGTGTTTTTGTGTGTTTGTGTGTGTGTAATTGAGAGATTTCTTTCAAACTGCTTAAAGAAGATCACAACCACTGAGAAGCTTTTCCCCATCCCCCACTAAGACCGCTAGATTCTCTGCCCTAAGTTACTGAAAACTCTTAGAGTCATTGGAAATTCTGACTTAAAGTCACCAGTCACTGACTTAGAGTCACCAGCCACTGACTTGCAGTCACCCTTCCCAGTCTCACCTTGCACCTGTGTCACGTTGCGTTTAAACGCTGCACGTGTTCACCGCCCCCCCCCTCCCCCTCAGTAAACGTCGCATCTCTTCACCCCCAGTGTTAACCAAACGTCTTTAATCTCCACCCCCACCCCCATCCCATTGCATCAGCACTGGCATAATATCCCCACCCTCCACTTACCCCGTTTTCAACCATTTTTCGCGTCCTGGAAACACAACGGTAGGTAGTGTACGCCCCCCCCCCCCACCCAAGTACGTGATGCAGGCGGAAGTACTGAAGTGACGTCACGCGGCAAATGGCGGCTTCCAGTCCTGCACTTAATAAACTAGAAATCTGTATTTGCCCGACGACCACTTGAACTTTGAGCAAATAATCTCGCTGGGCCTGTTTGGTTGTTGTGGCTTTTCATTCAGAAAATACAGTTTAAAAAAAAAGAGGGATGTTTTCAAAAGGGGAACAACCGCGTCCGTCTCCGTCTATTATTTAGTCACCGGCTAATGACAATATGATGAAGTTGAAGGAAAGACAACTCGGGTCGTGTTTACACTCTCGGCGCGGGAAAAACAAGAACGACAACTCACGGTGACAAATGTGTGCAGGTCGCGTCCCTTTTTGTTGCTCCGGCCTGTGACGAAATAACATATGGCCCGTTTCATGTCCGTAGAAAAGGTTTGGAGTAACTCCCCCTTAAGTCGACAGACAGGGTATGGAGTTAGCTCCCCCTGGGGTGGCGTCACCGGAGGGGTTGACACAATGCATCCCGGCGCAACAGCAGAAGGGGTGCGTATGTAAAAGGGCTGGGGTTTTTGTATGTGTGTGTGTGTGCCCCTGTGTGTAAATACAAACTTTATTAGTTTATACTTTCTATCTATATAGAATCTAGATCTACTTAAACATACAAAAAAAATAACAATAAAAATATAAAAAAAATTATCATTTAATAAAAAACCCAACAATTTCGCTTTACAGGGAAATTTACAATGATTGGAAGGGAGGGAAAATTTGGGGGCCCCTAAAAATCAGGTCCCCTGGCTGCAGCCCACTCAGCCCCCCCCCCCTTAATCCGCCACTGGATGCCATGATAGATTTATTATGCAGTATTTAGAAAAAAACAAACAAAAAGAAAACCAGTCTGGTTCTGAAATCTTACAGCTTTATGAAATCTTGCAGCTTTGTGAAATCTTGCAGCTTTGTGAAATCTTGCAGCTTTATGAAATCTTGCAGCTTTGTGAAATCTTGCAGCTTTATGAAATCTTGCAGCTGTATGAAATCTTGCAGCTTTATGAAATCTTGTTGGGTTCGCACGAGGGTCAACGTTAGGATAACTAGAGGGGGGGGGGGGGTAGTGTAGGTGTAGGAATAATGGCAGGATTTCTTCATGTGTCAGCTTGGGATAGTAAGGTCAAATAGGTTGGTAAATGTTATGGCGGGAGTAAGGTTAGGGTTAGGACTAGTACAATGGTTAAGATTGGAATTGATCTAAAGTCTAACATTGTCTCTGACAAATAATAAGGACAGAAGATAAGGACCACCGAGTTGGTGGTCCTAGCAGACCACACAATTGATGGTCCTTTAAGTATTGGATCAACATGGTCATCCACCCACCCCCACCCTTTGTTACCACTGCTCAACATTTTTTTGGGTACCTATGAAATACTCACAGTCATATTATAGACGTCAAAGGTGCATTCGGTACTATTTTCATACTATCGCTACTCATTGACTAACCCTAACAATAGCCCAACAGGAAACCTAACCCTCATCCTTAAATCTGAACCTGACTATTATGTAAATGATATGCTATATATAAGCTACCCAAAGCACGAAATATTTATCGATACCATATACTATTTTCCTCAAGTTTTTAGGGGGGGGGGGGGGGGGGGGAGAAGGGGGGGGGAAGAAAGTCTACCCCCCTATAGAAAATATATACTTAACAGTATTTCCCCCGGAAATTTTAGTCCGCCCCCCCCCCCACCCCACCCCCTCGAAAATTTCAAGAAAAAAGTCTGGAAGAAACACTGTTCGGTGGTACGTCTAATTTAAGACTACCTGTCTTCTAACGTCTTACGTGCCAAAAGAAAAAATGAACAATTCATCTCTTGAACAATTAAAAAAAAATCTTTGAACGTTGATTAAATTTAAATTTGCAGCCCAAGAAAGCGACATTCGACCCCGCGCTCAGCGAAGATTAGAAGTTAAACAGCGCTAATGAAATTAGAGGTTAGACAACTCTAGTTTCTTGGAGAGTAGTCTCCCCCGCGTGCTCAGTCTGGCCACGCCCATTTAATCTCCCCAGCTCATCGATTGGTGGACGCGTCGTGCGCGTGCAGGTTTTTTCACCGGAGCAGCCAATCAAAATCGTTATTTATTAAATCGGGAAATGTCGCCGTGACATAGCCACGCCCATATTTGTCTTGGTGACATTAAAATAATTTTTTTTTCTTTTTCCGAGACCTCACGTTGACTTGGCAAATCAATGCCGCGTAACCGTTTGACACTGGGGTGAGGGGGTGGGGGAGGGGGGTGGCAGGGTGCTATTTAGACTCGCCGTGGCAAAGGGTGAGGTTATTCTAGAGGTCCTATGGAATCTTGTAACGTCTGGTTGTGATCAAGTGAGCAGACGGACGCACGTGCAGGATGAGCACATGACCTGACTCAAGTAAGAAAAATTTTAACCAATATATTTTGTTTCAACTACTAGATTTAATTGTTTGGCGAGATAATATATATTTTTCAAAATAAACAAGCCACAGTGAAAAAAAAAATTAAATCAAAGTTAAAATAAAAGAATTGTGTGTCTCGAGTTTAAAATAAACTTTTTTATTTCTATACTTTTTTAATCCTTTATACTCCAAACCATATTCGATTGTAATTAGATATTTAAACGGATAGAGCGAACACATTATTTTATATCAGAAAGTGGTGGTGGGGGTGGAGGGTGGGGCTGGGAGGGATGAATGACTCTATTCGCTATGACCGGATAAAGTTTGGACAATATGTTATTTTTATTTAGAATTGGAGATTTCGATGTGTTTATGAGATAGATTATAGGCCTATGGTCTAGTTGATTATGAAATTAAATTTTAAGTTCAACTTTTAACTTCACTGTATTAACCTAACCTTAACCTGACTTTCAACTTCACCTTTAAGTTTCCCTTTAACTTAACTGGATTGCGAAACAAACATAGGCGGGAAAGGGAACGGAATCATCACTACTAAGTTGTTAGACTACTTTTACTGTTAAGTAACCCTTCCCTAGCCATTAACTGTAACCCTTATCTTGCTAATTAAGCCAGCGTATTGAAGGTCGAATGATTAAAAAAAAACTAGACAGGTAGCATCCCCAGGTCTGATGTCCCGCCCCCCCCTCTCCATATTTTAGTTTAGATGATGCGCTAAAACTATAACAGAATCTGGCGGTAGTAATTCTTCAAATGGCCTTAAATTAGCTGTAAGGGCCAGTCTACACGCTTAACTATATATATATATATATATATATATATATATATATATATATATATATATATATATATATATATATATATATATACACACACACACATATATATATATATATATATATATATATATATATATATATATATATATATATATATATATATATATATATATATATATATATATATATATATATATATATATATATATATATATATATATATATATATATATATATATATATATATATATATATATATAATATGGTTCCTGTTTTTTCATAAAGTGTTAATGGGAACCCGATATTCTTGGCATAGTCCAGATTTTCTTCGGGTGACCCGTTTTATACTTTTCAGGAGCAAATTATTTTACCTGTGACCCACGGGACAAATGATTTTAAAGACTGCCCCCCACAAATGTCACCACGGTGCCCCTAAGCACACATTAAATCTCTAAACAGCCTGTTAATACATCTTTCTGTTGACACAATTTCTTTTTTTCCTAAAGGGGAAACACCTGTCGATTTGAGCGTCGACGCTCAAGGGAACTAACTTGTTCTATAAATAGATACAGTCGCCACCTGTACTAGACTTCTCTCCCCTTGCACTACACTCAACTAGAACAGGGGTCGGTGCACAAGACCCCTATTGTGTTGCATCATTTCTTTAGACTGGTGAAACCGCCCTCCTCCGTATGTCGCCCTACCCCCCCCCTACCCCAACAGTTACATAGCTTTATTCATGCGTGTGTAACTATGCATCGCTCCTTTTTCAACGCATTTTTGTCCTACACCCCCCCCCCCCCCCCAAAAAAAAACGTTTAGCGCATGCGTAGTCAGGGCAAATGCACCCCGGTTGACGTGACCTTGACATTGGCTATTGAAAGCTAGTTGGTGTCACCTTAATGGTGCATACACGTGAGTGACGCCAGTCCTACCGGATGGGGGGTAGGGGGGATGTGTGTATGTGTTTGTGTGGGGGGGGGGTGCCCGTATGAGTTTAGACGCTAACAGAAATTTATTGTCGCGCGTCGTCTCGTTGTGATGACATAGTTTGCGCATGCTCAGTGTGCTATTTGTTTCCCGCCAAAAAAAGTTAAAAGGATTTGTTGCCGCCATGTTGTAAAGCTAAATACCCTTTCTGATCTGACAGTCCATGCAGTAGATGAAGTAGAGCATATCTCTTTCTTTGAGTTTGGCATTCATACGAATTAGATTTTGTGGTCAGCATTATGTTCAGTGACCTATAGTTAAGTTCCCTTTTCGAAGCTGATGATCTACTGAGCAAGTGAAGTAGAGTTCACCTGTTTCTGTAAACTTAACAGATAGTGAAGTCAGTACCATGCCCAACCGTCTTAACCATCAGAGCTTGGTGTTCAGGGATGTTATACTGACTTGAACCTGGATTCGAACTCGAGACTTTAAGGTTTGCAGTTCCACACCCTATCCAATAACTAATCTTAAAGCTTACTCCAAGCCCAGACCAGATTTTGTTTACATTAAATCCGACGAAGACCTTTTGTCGAAACGTTTATTTAAACTCTTTCAGAAGTACATTGAACTCGTGTGTATCTTATGGTAACTACCATCGTAGTCCCAATAGAATAAGGCTATAACATTTTTGATAAATTATGTTTACAAAACTGCAATAATCGATAACAAAATGAAAGTAGATAAAACATAAGGGGAAAATAACTCTCGCCAATTCTCGTGGACTCTCATCAAACGACAGCGATATTTAGCCAGATCAACTTATTCACGTCTGCAAGTAATTCAATCACCCCCCCCCCCCCTCGATGCCTCCCCCACCCCCAGTGTTTGCACGCGGCTCACACCGATGTGTCCATTCTCTCCCCCAGACAGACAGAACTGACTAGTGTGTGTCCAGATTTCGGACAGCCCCGAATAATCCGATTTTCGTCACCCGGTCAAATTATTCCGCCCTCGTGAAACGTTTCATTGGCGCGCTCAAGCGGAAGTGCCGGCTTGGGTAGTTGTTTACCGGAAGTCGATTCTGATGACGTGTTGCGTCTTTTATCCTGGTCAAGTCGTGGGCGTGTCTTGGTCAATTGTTCTATTCGTCAATGTTCTAATTAGCAGTCTTACGTTACGTTCATACAAAGGACGCCCCTAAATTAAGAGATGAAGCCATCTTGAATAATTCAGCTTCCGTTTGTAGGCTACTAGTCTACGGTATGTTGGTGACGCGATTATGTTGGTGATGTGCTTATGTTGGTGACACACGACAACTAACCTTAACATACAACTGACCCCAACATGTAGCTGACCCAACATACAACTGACCCCAATATACTACTGACCCCAACACAAAACTTTCCCAACATACAACTTACGCAAACATACTTCTGATCTCAATGTACAAACGACCTCAACACTGAGTAGACCATAACATATAGCTGACCCCAACATATAGCTGAACCCCAACATATAGCTGAACCCCAACATATAGCTGATACCAACATATAGCTGACCCCAACATATAGCTGAACCCCAACATATAGCTGAACCCCAACATATAGCTGAACCCCAACATATAGCTGACCCCAACATATAGCTGATACCAACATATAGCTGATACCAACATATAGCTGATACCAACATATAGCTGACCCCAACATATAGCTGACCCCAAAATATAGCTGACCCCAACATATAGCTGACCCCAACATATAGCTGATACCAACATAGAGCTGACACAGAATACAGCTCACCCCAATATAAAGCTATCCCATATACAACTTACCCCAACATACAACTGACCCCACACGCTAGAAACCTCTTTCGCCCATACCTCTCAATGACGTAAAACTAATTCAATGACCCCTAATTTCACTTGATCCAAGAAGCGAGACATTGCAGATTACAAGCATCTGCTAGACCCAGGGGCGACTGCCCGCGGTCGATTCGATTAGTCTGATGTCCAGTGGAGACTCTCAGCCTGATTGCACTGACCACTGGCCGGCACGCTTCACTGATTCCCCCACCCCATGTAGATGACGTCATTAAACAATACGGTTAGGTTTGACATTAGGATCAGGGTTAACAATACGGTTAGGGTTAACATCAGGATGATTGAAATGATTGCATGTTAGGTTGTTTTCTAGGTGAGCACTCACGATTGACCGTTTTAGGAGAAGATAACTGCTCACGTGCGTCAAACACTTCCGGGGTTTCTCCCCTTTCCCACGCATATATATATATATATATATATATATATATATATATATATATATATATATATATATATATATATATATATATATATATATATATATATATATATATATATATATATACAATTATATATTTATATATTTATATAATCTTTCTTGTCTCTTATATAACCTGTATCAGGTAAAAGCAAACTAAGTTAACATTAAATGGTGTACTTTAAAAAATTCGGATAAGTTCATTAGAAGAAACATTGTTTCTTTTACATTCTTAATACCCCTTAATACCCCTTTCTAATGAAATGAAATATTGTAAATGTGTTTGTTGTCATATCACAAACACCAAGTGCTAGTGTAGACATGACGTACATGAATGAACACACAACAAACACAAACTTTAAACACTCTGTGTTTAAGTCTAAACTTTTCAGGACTAAGTAATATTTACTGTGGGTGGCGGCAATAGTGGGCCAGGGATAGAGTCTGTAAGACGTCCCTGAGTACACTCAGCTCTTCTGGGTACCTGGCTCACGTTAGGGAAAATAAAGGTGCTACCACACTATTCCCTTCATATGCTGAGGTTACGGAAACACGTGAACTCTACTGCTCCTTTAACCATGAGGTCCGTACGGGTTTCGTTTTAAAAGATGTATGCTGGACTATTCGAATATACATTTAAAGTATTTGTACTCTAACAATGGATTATCATACCACAAACACTAGCCCGAATCTTAAAAATAATCGTCGCTTTAATCTTAATCATAGCTGTAATCCTAAGCTTCGTAGTCTGTACAGCTGTACTAGCTAAATTTTTCGATACGATACTTTATTGTCCTGCCCAGGTTTCTTTAGGAACCATGCTGTTCTTTAAACAACACAATTTTATATTCGCTGCCTCACTTTTAAGACTCAGCTAAATCTGATGCCCAGCACATCGTGTGTGGCTGAGCACACACGGTACTGCACGTGAAACCACGGGGGGATAACCGCATCTGCAACCTGCCCAGGGGCAGACAATAGGCCTCAAGATGGCCGCCCACATCTGGCCAGATGATGGATTGGGCCAAGCAAACACGGGCCATATTCATTTCAAGAAATTTAATCTTTAGAAGCGAAACCCGTAGTTGACTCTGATTAGGTTAGTCACAATCATGGTCTGTCATTATGGTGATGGGTGGGGAAAGGGGGTAGGGGGATTTGAAGGGTGGGGGGGGGGTGGTAATAATTAAACGCAAGGTATGGGGCTGGAGCGTCTGTGTTGATTAAAACAATCTTTACCGTTAGTCATTGATTTGGTCGATTTGTTAAACAATCCGTTGGCTGGTTATTTGTGGGTGGTGTTCAAAGTGCTGTGGGGTGGGGTAAATAGTTAAGATGATGTCGTTGATTGAAGCCGTGAGTACACAGTATATACACAAACTTTACTGTACAAGGTTATCGTTCTATTTATATGAAGTTAAGATTGTTACTCTTACAAAACACGCTCTAGAGAAAACATAAGGAAGCTAAAAAGTTTAACTGGGAACGATAATGACGTAACATGAAACGATTATGAAATTATCAAAATGAAACGAAATGTATTAGAAGTGCGTTCCACCTAAATTTATCTCAAAGTGTTTTTCCTCGCTTATCGTAATGTTTACTCATCGTGGCCGAGTGATAGAGCACACGACTACTAATCTCAAAGTCTTGTGCTCGGTTCTTCAAGTTGTTTTAAGTTATCTTACCAAACAAGCACAGCATTATCATATCAACATCAACGCACCACTATAATGACACCAGAAAACCCAACCCATATCAACACACTAACATCATTACACCAACATCATCACTCCGCTGTAACGACACCACCAAACAACCATACCCCCCATCTCCACACCAATAACAATGCATCACTAAAACGACATCCGCATCTACAACTTTACAACCTCACTACCACCCAACACCAACCACACGCCGCACTTGCTCACCCCCACACTACTCCCCCACACCACCACCCAACACCAAACACACGCCGCACTTGCTCACCCCCACACTACCCCCCCCCCCCCACACACACTACCCCACGACACTTCAGACCCCCACACAGTAACCCGACCAGCCCACACTATAATCTCACAGCAAGGGAAATAATTCTCGGAATTAAAAGACCCTAGCTGTGAACTCAGGGGAGTTAATCCGCTTACCGGATATCGCTTGACCCCAGTAAAACTGTTTCCAGTCTCCCTGTAAAATGAAATCTCCAAAAACTTGTGACGCCACGCCGTGCGTTTAATACATGGATTAACACACATTTTAGTTTAATCCATGAATCCTATAACCTAGGATTATTCAGATTGACTAGTTAGGAAAGTTTGGAATTTTTAACATGTTCTTTGTTGTGTAATTTTACCGACAAAATACCATCTAGTTGTCTTGTGTTAACTTTGAAATGTATAGGTTGAGTAAAGACGCGTGGTATGTTTTTAATCTGACGAATTTTTAAAAATCTAAAGTTCATAACTAAATGAGAGTACTATCATATTTTTTTTTTGGAAGATTCCTATTTCAAGTGTCCGATAATGAACTCTTCCAAAAAAGGCGTGTTAGCTTGTGACACTAGATTTTGTGTTGAGTTCGGGCTAAGTTAAGATTCGGGTTAGGGTTTTAGTGAGAGATAGGGTTGGCGCTTACATTCGTGTTAGGGTTTGGGTCAGGGATAGGGTTGACGCTTACATTCGGGTTAGGGTTTGGGTAAGATTGGCGTTTACATGAACAAGTTATAACCTAACACCCGACTACCGACCGAATTAAAACAAGAAGCTCGGGTATTGAGACTTAATGGAACACAACTTTACAACATATTCCATTTTTGTTTATCCGAGCTAAACAAATGACAAAACAAACATGGGGCACTTGTTGATTAGCCATAGATGTATTACTTAGAGATCCCCCTACAAAATATAACCAACCCTAGACTACTGGTAAGACAGCAGTTATCGTTCCTTCCTAAAAAATATTCGAATTGCTTTCGTTATTTTTTTTTTTTAAATTTGCGCTGTCGAGCTTTTTTTTTTTTGGCATTGTATGTTGGGAAGGGGTTGGCCAAATACTGACACTGCCATTGCTAATACTTCGTTTTGTAGTTGCCAAACACACCGATAGCAAAATTTATCATTTTTTTAATCAAGAAAAAAAAATCAACAAATTATGAGTTTTGTAAAATAAAAAAAATAAAAAATAAAAACAACAAATTATCAGTTTTGAAAAAAAAAAAAAAAAAAACCCAACAAATTATCAATTTAGAAAAAAAAAATCCAGAGAACCCCCTCCAACAAACAGGGTCTGGCTCCTCTATTGTAAAGCCGATCTCACCGCAGGGAAGGCCACTCGACGCAAATAGGAAGAATCCACACAAACATGGTATGTGTATGGGCCCTCGCCGTGGGTGACCGCCCCTTTCAACTGCGACAACCTGCGCGCGCACGGCGAGTCAGCGGGACAAAACTCGCCCAAGCTCGTCCAAAACTTGTTCAGTACCTTTCGCCATCGGCGTCTCGCGCGGCTCGCCACGTGCGCGCATGCGCCGAATAAAAAGATACATTGTACGGCGTGCGTCGGTGTTGACATGAAGACACAATAATTAGAATAAGTAGCTGATCCAATCTTCTGCATCATTTATAATTCATCCCCCCCCCCTCCTACTCGCACCGAAGGGAGGTTAGTTTATTTTTTGTTACACTTAAATGGGAGACAATTCAGCTTGTGTATCAAGGGGAGGGAACCTTAGAGAGCGTAGATCATCTAATTGTGAACACCTTAGTTCCAGACGAGTTGTCCCACTTGAAAAAAAAAAGTCAGCATCATCTTGCTCAGTGTCGTACCGTTGATAATTATAGTAAGCTTTAGCGCGTGCCTGGGTAATTATTTAAAAAAAAAAACCGGCTCCAATTACTTACACCAATTAACAAAAAAATATAACGTTGGCACTACAGTGATTTTAATTTTTAGTCTAGTCTAGTCTAATCTAGTCTAGTCTAGCCTGGTCTAGCCTAGTCTAGTCTAGTCAACATAGAACTGTACCAAATTTTCATGAAAAAAAAATGAACCCCCCCCCCACCCCCTTACAACTTTCTTGAAGTAGTAATTTAAAAACCACTCCGATGTTAAAAGTGTGTGTGGGGGGAGGCAATTGCAGGACATTGCAGGACAATAGTTAGTCCTTCAGGACAATAGCTGGTTCTACAGGACAAAGTCTTCACAAAAAAATGTCCGGCCTGGGCTAATCAACCGGAAAACGATGACCGGCTGTTGGAGAGCACCATATGTTCCGGCCGGGAGCCGGCACAAAACCGCAAAACTCGAGCAGCAAGGGGAGAGAATCTGTCGGAAAACGAGCTTTGAATGACTTCCCTTTAAATGACCACCTCTCCGCGCCGAGCGTCGACGCCTATGATTAAAACGGCGGCCCGGGCTTAAAGAGGCGGGGGCGGGACGCGCGTGAAAGGTGGGCGTTTCCCCCCGTGCCGGTCACCGGAAGGAAACAAGCTGTGTTTGATGGGGATCGAGAGACCAGAGTTAATTCCCTTTTGGCTCACTAGAAGAAGACATCTGCACACAAAGGGACGGTTTTTTTTCTGTGCATTTAGCAAACTTTTTTTTTTATTTAAAAAGATAGATCTTTTTATCCGTATAATTCAGTAATTTTTTTTCTCAACCTCTGCTAGTCTCTCATTGTATTTCAACATCTCTCTCGTCTTCGGTCTCATTTGTTCTTATCTTCATCTCTTATCTACTGTTTCATTTTACTTCAATCTTTCGAAATATTGCTTGTAGTATTTTTATCGTTTGCTATTCTATTTTCTCTCTCATTCTCTTTCGTTTTTTTTTCTTACATTCTAAACTTGCACTCACTTTATATTATATCTTTCCTCTTGTTCTCACTCAGACACACGCACACACACACGTACATTTAGTTCAAAACACCGCACACAACAGATTATATCAAACTCAAACTCACACACCCACAAACATATACACCCATCCATCCACCCACACACACATATATATCCATCCATCTTCCACATACACCTCCCGCACAAATACCCTCACACTTGTTATCCTCCCACAACTACCCATCCTCCCCACTTCTACACACAATTCCTCAATTGAACCCTAACCCAAGTACAACAACCTACCATAACCCAATTACAACAACCTACCATAACCCAATTACAACAACCTACCATAACCCAATTACAACAACCTACCATAACCCAGTACGACAACCTACCATAACCCAATTACAACAACCTACCATAACCCAATTACAACAACCTACCATAACCCAGTACGACAACCTACCATAACCCAATTACAACAACCTACCATAACCCAATTACAACAACCTACCATAACCCAATTACAACAACCTACCATAACCCAATTACAACAACCTACCATAACCCAGTACGACAACCTACCATAACCCAATTACAACAACCTACCATAACCCAATTACAACAACCTACCATAACCCAATTACAACAACCTACCATAACCCAATTACAACAACCTACCATAACCCAGTACGACAACCTACCATAACCCAATTACAACAACCTACCATAACCCAATTACAACAACCTACCCTAACCCAAGTACGACAACCTACCATAACCCAAGTACAACAACCTACCATAACGACAACCTACCATAACGACAACCTACCATAACAACAACCTACCATAACGACAACCTACCATAACGACAACCTACCATAACGACAACCTACCATAACCAAAGTACGACAACCTACCATAACAACAACCTACCATAACGACAACCTACCATAACGACAACCTACCATAACGCCAACCTACCATAACGCCAACCTACCATAACAACAACCTACCATAACCCAAGTACAACAACCTACCATAACGACAACCTACCATAACGACAACCTACCATAACGACAACCTACCATAACGACAACCTACCATAACGACAACCTACCATAACGACAACCTACCATAACCAAAGTACGACAACCTACCATAACAACAACCTACCATAACGACAACCTACCATAACGACAACCTACCATAACGCCAACCTACCATAACCAAAGTACGACAACCTACCATAACGACAACCTACCATAACGACAACCTACCATAACCCAAGTACAACAACCTACCATAACGACAACCTACCATAACGACAACCTACCATAACGACAACCTACCATAACGACAACCTACCATAACCAAAGTACGACAACCTACCATAACGACAACCTACCATAACGACAACCTACCATAACGACAACCTACCATAACGACAACCTACCATAACCAAAGTACGACAACCTACCATAACAACAACCTACCATAACGACAACCTACCATAACGACAACCTACCATAACGCCAACCTACCATAACCAAAGTACGACAACCTACCATAACGACAACCTACCATAACGACAACCTACCATAACCCAAGTACAACAACCTACCATAACGACAACCTACCATAACGACAACCTACCATAACGACAACCTACCATAACGACAACCTACCATAACCAAAGTACGACAACCTACCATAACGACAACCTACCATAACCCAAGTACAACAACCTACCATAGCCCAAGTACAACAACCTACCATAACGACAACCTACCATAACGACAACCTACCATAACCAAAGTACGACAACCTACCATAACGACAACCTACCATAACCCAAGTACAACAACCTACCATAGCCCAAGTACAACAACCTACCATAACGACAACCTACCATAACGACAACCTACCATAACCAAAGTACGACAACCTACCATAACGACAACCTACCATAACCAAAGTACGACAACCTTCCATAACGACAACCTACCATAACCCAAGTACAACAACCTACCATAACAACAACCTACCATAACCCAGTACGACAACCTACCATAACAACAACCTACCATAACAACAACCTACCATAACGACAACCTACCATAACGACAACCTACCATAACCCAAGTACAACAACCTACCATAACCCAAGTACAACAACCTACCATAACAACAACCTACCATAACAACAACCTACCATAACCCAAGTACAACAACCTACCATAACAACAACCTACCATAACCAAAGTACGACAACCTACCATAACAACAACCTACCATAACAACAACCTACCATAACAACAACCTACCATAACAACAACCTACCATAACAACAACCTACCATAACCCAAGTACAACAACCTACCATAACAACAACCTACCATAACAACAACCTACCATAACGACAACCTACCATAACAACAACCTACCATAACCCAAGTACAACAACCTACCATAACAACAACCTACCATAACGACAACCTACCATAACAACAATCTACCATAACCCAAGTACAACAACCTACCATAACAACAACCTACCATAACCCAAGTACAACAACCTACCATAACAACAACCTACCATAACAACAACCTACCATAACGACAACCTACCATAACAACAACCTACCATAAACCAAGTACGACAATCTACCATACAAAAGCTCAAAGCTAGTACGCCTTACGTTTCAATACATAGCTACAGCTGTATAATACAAAATATTTGTATTATACCACCACGTTTGTTACAATAAGTAGCCACACCTATATAAAAGAGATGAGCCCAGTAGCCGTAGGTTGTCGACAGCTGAGCCGAACATCCTATTGCTGGTGGGTGGTCACGTGACGAATGCACGTGCTGATGTTGACTGATGCATCACCAGTGAGCATCTTTACACAGCTCACGTTGAGTGCTGCTATTTGCACATCGAGTGCTCACTCACGGGGGACCCGGCACGAGATTAGCTGCTCACACATGTGCAAGAGGTGCAGCGCGCGTGCGTTAACATTGTTTGAGTACAGGTGGGATTCAATTTGCATATTTGAGACTTTCTAGGTCAACTCAAGCAAGGGGGCGGGGTACTCAGTTCGTTAGAATTAGGACGGATTGTTAGGATACAAACATCCGTCTGTCAATTCATCTCTCCTTCCGTACTTACGTTCGTCTAACCTTTCTTCTATCCGTTCATCCATCCATCCACTTACTCACACTCACCCACCCACCCACTCACACACTCACACACCCATACACACCCATTCACTCACCCACCCACTCACACACCCACTCACACACCCACTCACACACCCACTCACACACCCACTCACCCACTCACACACCCACCCACACACCCACTCACTCACCCACTCACTCACACCCACTCACACACACACACTCACCCACCACCCACCCACCCACACACCTAACCTGTGGGGACATAACAAAACGAACAACTCACCACATAATCCCATAACTTGATTACCCCCACGCGCCTCTACATCTCACCAATCCGTCTAAAATGTCCCACAGGACTTGCCTTCACGTCCTACCCCCACCTACAGGACATGCCGGAAACGCCGGACTCCTAAATAATTACTGCCCTAACCCTAGCACCGCGACCGGAAACGGATTAGCTGTCCGCGTTAATTTAACCGGAGACTCCAAAACTCATTAGGAAGTTCTTGTCATGTGACCAACGCCATCTCTCACGAGGGTTGTTGTCTGGGGTTGACCAATATTTTCTAGACTTTTCTCTCCTGCCTTATATATCAGGGTCAAGTAACTCTCGATATTTTAAAACACTTTCCGTTGCTTCCGAGTTATGTTTGCTTGGTTGTCGGAATTTTAAAAACTAACTTAAATGTTGCTAAGAATGTGATTGTGTTCATTTCTCGTTTTCTACAATGGGCGGGGAGCTGACGACACAATCACTTCCAATACTGAGATCACGGATACAAGTAAACTCTACTTCACCTGTCCTGTCGACCACTTGGTCTGAAACAATATCTCCTCTATGCATGCAACGGTTTTTATGAATTTTATCATGATTGTGTCTTTTCAAATGATGTTGTTTAAATCAAAGTGTCTTTACAATCTAGGCGTCTTTAAAACCGTTGTGTCTGTCTAAGCGATCTTTTGGTTCTTATAAGCTCAATCAATGTTTCTTAACAAGCAAAGTGTCTAAACTATAATTGTGACATAATGTTAACATCTACCATTGCATCGAAAACACACATGTACATAAACACATAGACGAATGTACACATGGGCATAAACACATAGACGAATGTACACATATGCATAAACACATAGACGAATGTACACATGCGCATAAACACATAGACGAATGTACACATATGCATAAACACATAGACGAATGTACACATGCGTATAAACACATAGACGAATGTACACATTATCAGTGTTTCTGCACATTATGTGAACTATTTGTACCGAGTTGACCAGTTCATGAGTTGTGTACACGTGAACAATTGAAAAAGTGTACAGAGGCAGGTGATCGTGGCCGAAACAATTTTTTAAAACAATCCTTTTCAAATGACGATACCGTTCTGAGATAAAATCACGGACAACAAACAAATTAATGGACCAATTGTTTACCACCGATTACTGGCGTGGGGTGGGGTGGAAGGGGGAGGGGGGTCAGCCGGGGTGACTGCTAAAGACAAACTATTTTAACACCAGAACAAACACCGGAAAGATGGCGACTATCAGGATTGAATTGTCCCCCTTAGACCCCCGCTCTCCGACACAATGGGAGAAGAAAAACACACGCAATGTCAACTTTGCGGTATCGATCTAGCCCACCGACGTGTTTGTCCTCGATACTCAAAAAAAAAAAGGTTTTCGCCCAAACAATTTTGTCGTGCAAATCTACAGATAACGGAGATACCAGATTGTCCTGGGCATTATCGATACCGGTATCGACTTGGAAAATACGTTTTATAAAAAAAAATTGTTGATATTCCGAGATCTGTTTTGGTTGCGGATTAAGTCGGGTATTCGATCCGCCCTTCGGCACTTTCCCTCGAACCACCCTTAAACACCATCCCCTCCCCCCCCCCACCTTCACTGACGGTGTCAGATAATACTCAGCACGTGCCGTCCTCTTTCTTTGCGCACCGTTTGTTTGCGCACCGCGCGCACACTAATTAGTTGAAGAAGTTGCTTCCCCTGTCGCGTCGACTCCCCTTATCTCCCCCGTCTCTGTCAGACTCCCCTCCATTTCATTCAAGTTGGTCTCCATTATGGCTACCGGTCTAGGCTACCTGTTTAGGCTACCTATTGTGGCTAGGTGTCTACGCTACATATTCTGGTTATTTGTTTAGACTAACGTACTTACTTTACTTAATCCTAATCACTCCCTGTTGAGTATAGGGCAACAACAAATCTCCGCCATTCCACCCTGTCTTGGGCGAGCCTTTGTTTAGACTACATATTCTAAAAGTAAAAAGTAAATTTCGCTTTTCGAATCTGATGGTCTATGTGACTAGTGAAGTAGAGCTCACCTGTTTCTGTGACCTCGGCATATGAAGTGATAGATTGGTCAGCGATATGCCCACCCGCCTTTACTTTTCCTAACGTGAGTAAGGTACCCATCAGAGCTGGGTGGACTCAGGGAAGTTCTACTGACTTGAACATGGATTCGAACCCGATACTTACGGGTTAACAGTCTATCACGATACCGCTGGACCACGCCCTTCTCTACCTATTCTGGCTACCCCTTTACGCTACCAATTCTGGCTACCCATTTAGGTTACGTATTCTGGCTAGCTTTTTGTGTTACCATACCAGTTATTACTACCATATCTGGCTACCTAATTAAGCTACAATTATGGCTATCTGTTTATGCTACTATTCTATCCATCTATATTGGGCTACCTGCTTAGGCTACCTGATCTGGTTTTACATTCGAGATTTTGTTCTTATAAAAACAATAGGCCCTACATTTTTAGATGCTTATATCCGATTTGGTTTAGGATCAGTACTCAAGTTCAGGATAGGTCTAGCATTACAGGATGAACAATTTTAGGGATAGAGATACTACAGAACCATATTTATTAATTCCGACACACGGTTCTGGCTTTCGACTACTTAAGGCTGACTTCGTCGCCAATCTATTACATTACAGTTACCAAACTTGTCTGTCGTTAATTTTTGGCTAGTAGCTTTAAATATTTTTCGCACGCTGTGGATCTGATTACTGACTCTGTCTAATAACTTAGCTACCCCTGTGGTCTATTTGGTATGGCTGCTAATTGCAAATTTATACTTAATGAGAGTAATGTTTTCTTGGTTGTTTTTTTTTCTACAAAATGTCTTTTGGAAACTTAACATTTAATTATTACAATTTCAGATTGCGAACACATTGTCGAAAGTGAAGGGTTGAATCTAAGGCATCCAAGAAGACCAGTAGCCAGAAACCCGATTCATCTGGTCGATACGGTAGTGTGAAGGACGCCCACCTCGCCGACACGGGTTCGAACCCAAGCGCCGCACCATGAAGCAGCTGATGGCGGCGTCACACGAGTACACCATGACCCCCGTCATGTGCCACCTCCCCTCCCCGACCCCCGCGTTTGACTTCTGCACAGAGGACAAAACCCCCCACTACCTGCACTTCCAGAGCTTCGAAGACACGAGTTCCATCTCCTCGCTCGACGACTGCTTCAGCCCCCACCTAAGCGCCCACCACACCCCCCACCACCCCGCCCCGCCCAGCGAGCTCCCCCTCAAATGTAAGAAAACCAACCGCCACCACGCGGTCAACAACAACAACAATTTCAAGGACGACGAGCAGCCGGACAAGGAGAGTCTGGTCCACCTCTCGCGCGAGGAAAGGCGCAGGCGACGACGCGCCACGCAGAAATACCGCACTGCGCATGCCACGCGGGAGCGGATTCGGGTCGAGGCGTTCAACGTGGCGTTTTCCGACCTCCGGAAATTGCTGCCCACCTTACCGCCGGATAAGAAGTTGTCGAAGATCGAGATCCTACGTCTGGCTATCTGTTACATTTCGTACCTCAACCACGTTCTTGACCTTAGCTAAACGAAAGGGCGGGACCCGCAAGGCTGGACTTTTTTTTCAGCGGTTCCAAAACTAGTGTTCCCTAAACTCCTAGTGCCACTATGAACACTCATGCGACTATAAACACAACTTATTATATGGGAGGCTTTTATCTGTGGAAAAACTCTTTACAATTGTTTACGTCAAAATAACAATTACAATTTATCAACTTAAACTATGTAACATACATTATTATTTATTTATCAATACTTCTGAATGGTTTATCTCAATGGATTCATGAACACAATGACCAAACTTTGTGGAATGCGGTCTAGAGCGTGGCGGCCATTTTCTTGTGTACTACGTCATTCACTTTGCTGAGATGTTTCACTATAAAATTTTAAAAAAATTCATAAAAAACGTTTTAATAACAAGCTTTTATGTAATGATGCATTAAAAAGTAGAAAATAAATTATAGACTACTATTTAAATAACTATAAAGAAAAGCGTGGGTCACTTTAGTATCTATTGGATACCTTTACTAATGTTAAGGAAGACACCCACGCTTTTCTTTATAGTTATTTAAATAGTAGTCTATAATTTATTTTCTACTTTTTAATGCATCATTACATAAAAGCTTGTTATTAAAACGTTTTTTATGAATTTTTTTTCAGTACTTTACATGTTTTATCTACAATAGAGTTACATGACTAAAAACCATTGCGCGCCTACTGAATATCACGTTCAGTAGGCGCGCAATGGTTTTTGAACGCAGCCATTACGTGGTCGTGATGGCGCAGCTATTGATGACGCGTGTGGTGTGGTTGGCTAGACATGCCTACTAATTCGGTCCAAATTTTAATTAATTCATAAAAAATTAATTAGGCATCCAATTAAGTCAAATTTAGTTTCAGATTGCATTGTCTTCATGTCTTGACCCACGTGCCAACTGTGAATCGTATCGGTCAAGTAGAACTGTCCGAATTTTCACTCCTGCGTTTCCGTCAAGACAGACTGACGACAGACAGAGGAAGTGAGTTAAATAAAAGCTTGTAAAAACAAAATCGTGTAGGTTTTGTGAATGTAGTTTGTTATCTGACAAGGATGGAGGCGGCAATAGTAGTTTAGGGTTTGTTTTGGGTTTATCAGATGTTGTTAGAGTTAAGTCTGATCAATACCGCCAGAAATTGTCGCCACATTGCGCGGTGTCAGACAACAGCTGTTAAAAAAAAAAAAAAAAAAAAAAAAAAAAAAGAACGAATCGCGTTAAATTAACACGTTATATTGTAATTGTATATATAATGCAGTTAATTATTTGTTATTATTTTGTTTTTCTTAGAAGTTACTGAAAGTCTCCCGTTTGATTATCTGATGTGTGCCAAATATTTATTATTGAGTACAGTGGAAAATTGAATAATTTAAAAACAATGTATATATATAAGGAGATATATATATATATATATATATATATATATATATATATATATATATATATATATATATATATATATATATATATATATATATATATATATATATACTCTCGCTTTGATTTGTAAGGTATATGAACTACTCACAAAAGCTATCTAAATAGACAGACGGTAGCTCTTGTGTTTTCCTATGATGATTTGTTTTGTTTAGAAAAGTTAAAAATAAAAACAGATACCACAAACTACGATAAAAACATTGTTGCCTTTAAGAACAGCGGAAGTGAATGTATAATTCGCCAATGCCAGATTTTTATAAAAACGTTGGTGCATTTATAATATGTGTTGTAAACACGGCCAATGTATGAGTAGTTTTTATTTGTGTGTGTATTGGGGAAATATATTTGCATGCATGAGAAACTCTTCTTAACATATGGTTGTTATGCCAACGACGACCATCTTGAAAAAAAACCCTTTGGTAGAGGTCTAAAGTTTAGGAAATAAAGTAGTAAAGTTCCCTTTTCAAACCTGGCGGTCTATAAGGCAAATGAAGTAGAGTTTACTTGTTTCTGTGACCATCAGAGCTGGATGGACTCAGGTACGGCCTACTGACTAGAACCCGGATTTTAACTCAAGGTTAAAAACTATGTGTTCATCATATAATCATTGACCCTTTTTACTTTCTCGTATATACGTAGTATAGAGAAAGTATTGTAATCGTGCAAAAAAAAAAAAAATCGAGATTTTTACAAATCTCGACGTTTTACACCTCACTGATACGGAAAAACATAATTTTGCAATCTTGTTTACTAACTCTTATAGAGTACACACAAATAAAAAAAACCAGGAGTGATCTCCCCTAAACTTTCTCGAATATTCTTATATAAAACAACATGGGATGGGAACTCGGGATATAGTTATAATTTTTAATCCATTTTAAATACTTAAACTTTTTAAAATAGAATAGCATCTCATACATAAAAGAATTGCGCACCAAGCGAACGCCAAATAAAGATGTTCCTAATAGTGCGCAATACTATTAGTACTTTATAAATTTACATGCGTTTTTTTTTGAGAAATCGGAAATAGTGTAAATTAGTACTTCCGGTCAACGGAAAATACTCAAACTTTGACCGAAGGTAGAGAATTAGATCTTTTACTCACATGTGAAATTTCATTTATCTATCTGAAATAGTACTCAAGTTATAGGCTTTTGATAAATTCAAAGTAGAAAAAGTACCACTTACGGTTATCGGAAATCGCTCAAAAATTGATAGGGATCTACGATTTTGATAACATACTTATATATGAAATTTCATCAACCTAGCTTTAACGGTACTCAAGTTATCGTGTTTACACACACACACACACACACACACAAACACACACACACAAACACACAGACAAACACACAGACATACGGACGAGATTGCAAAATTATGTTTTTCCGTATCAGTGAGGTGTAAAACGTCGAGATTTGCAAAAATCTCGATTTTTTTTTCACGATTACAAGACCTTCTCTATACTTTGTATATACGAGAAAGTAAAAAGTGTTTTTTTTTTGTAACAGAAAACACTCATAAAAACTTTTTTTTTTAAATTTTCAAATTTTTTTCTTCAGTAAATTTTGCATTAATTTTAAAGGTATTTCACCAAGCCGAATATTGAAGACTGTTCTATCTGGAACTTAAAAAAAAAACAACAACAATAAACAACAATGGGGTTAAACACGGGAAAAGTAAAGACGGCTAGGCATGCTTCGACCCACACTAACCTTTATACGTCGCTTTGGACAGAGAGAGCTGAACTCTACCAGGCTTGAAAGACAACTTTTAAAAACAAGTTAATAAAAAGTCTAGTGACAATTTAAGCGCAATTTCCTTAATTATTTTTTTGTGACCGAACGAAAGAATATTTTTGAAAACTTTCTTCGGCAATATTGTTCTAAATTATGGCAGGAATCAATTGGTAAATGCTTCAAGTCGCTAAGCGGTCTGGTTGCCGAGATATGGGCCAAAAACTGCATTTTTTTCGAGTTTTTTTGGCTTTTCCGGGAAATCCAGGAAGGAGTTCCGGGAATTTTATTTTTGGCCCACAATCATCCTTGGAACTTGCTTAACATATTTGCTTTTGGAACTAGTCCTCGATATTGCTTCGTTGAGGAGGAGATACGACTTAAAGCTGCGGACACACATCCATCCATCCAGAATTTCGAGGTTTTTTGGCTTTTCCGGGAAATCCAGGAAGGAATTCCGGGAATTTTCTGGGCCCACAATCATCCTCGGAACTTGCTTAACATATTTGCTTTTGGAACTAGTCCTCGATATTGCTTCGTTGAGGAGGAGATACGACTTAAAGCTGCGGACACACATCCATCCATCCAGAAATAACGAATTAATAATAGCAATTGCCAGTATGGAAATAGTGCTAAAATATTACTTTGAAGCGGGATAACGTCAGTAGGACAAGGTTTAAAAATGTCTGTACATCTGTTGCGTCACTAGACATCTAATCTCGGTCTAGATCTAGAATTTAGATCCAATAAACAATCCTGCAGATGACATGGGTTCTTGTACGTCCGCGTAAAGGGCTTTTTACGTGTGCTTTTCTTCGGCATCATCTGGTACGCGTCCTTACGGAGTCGGCGAGTAAATACATGAAAGTGTTTAAACGTCTACACAGAGCGAAGGAACTAATGGTGTGCACTGCTCGTACACTCTAGATTTCATTTTTTATAAGATTTTAAAAATATAAAAAAAGAAATCCCTAAGTGAGCCATCCTAGGTAGCTTGTTAGGGGGTCTACAAAATGCGGTGCACTGCCATGAGCCCTTCTCCTGTAAAAGTAGCCCAAAAACACTGTGTGTAGAACTCAACTCTGCGGATGCTACTCCTCGTGCATAGGTCTTCGCATCGACGGCACAATGGCCATGTGTGTTTGATGTGTTGAGCACTGAGAAAATAAATTATGTGCTATCTTCTTAGTTTGGAAGATTTATTTAGTATCTAGAGTGGATTTAAAAACTGTGTTTGAAAACTTGCATGTAGCATGCTTATGCAACATGTCGTTCTTCAAGTCAGTTTCATTTTATCCAGTGTGGTGATGCTAATATTTTTACCTATTGTGTAAGCATTGTTGAAGGTGTCACGACTGATGTGTTGTTTTTAACTTACCATTGTTTTTTATTGACACCTTCAATAGTCATCATAATTATTTCCCTTTTGTGACTAAGACACAAGGGGGCGCCACCGGAAGCTCTTTTTCCTCTTTTAGAAGTCTTTTTCAGAAGAAAAGACTTTTCTAAAAGTCTGCACTTGGTATGGGATGGGGTTTCTTCAACCACCATATTTTTTTGCATGGCTCCAAGGCTTGTTTAGGTTTAGAAGTGTTTTAATATCAGTGGTACGGTCTCCTTCGTAGTTGTCAATGCTGCCTACAAATGTGAAATCTTTTACTGTCTCTGTGTGTGTGGTTTATTTTTTTATAAACTCTTGGTTGGTTAATTTTTTTTCAGAAATTTCAACCTTAATTTTATCCGAAGTGTCACGTGATATGCTTTACCTGGGTGCCAGACGGTACCCACCCTTAACCCCACCGGTAATCAGCCCTAGATTAATTACCTCCTCTCAATTACCATTCTGTGTAATTACCCCACTACACAATACATATTAAAACAATATCTACCCCTTTATTTTCCCAAAGCCATCTCCGAATCAATAAACTTTCCTAACCGAATCCTTATTCTTATCCTTAATCTTCACTCTACTCCTAATCTTTATTTTATCCTCTCATTATCGTTATCATTGTCGTTGCCGAGCCGTCATCGTCACCGTTATCATCACCACTACCGTTATTACTATATTCGATAGAAGGAGTTTACTGCATTAATTTTCTCCAATATATTTAACCGTCGAAGACTTCAGGTCGAAACTGTTTGCATTTCTTTTTTCTTTTGAGTTTTCTCATTAATGCTTTGTATAAAATACCATTGTGTCTCAGAAAATTCGCACCAAACGCACTAACGAACACCACTATTTATCTGTGACGTAGTTGCTTTGTTTACATCAGTCATGGATCAAATATCAATTATTAGACATGTTTCAGACCTATTTGAAAAGCTTTTAGCTTTTGTCGTTTATTTTGTATCGTCAGAAAAAAAGGGGAAATAATAAGTTTAAATTCCTGACGCAGTCAAGTCCCTTTAAAAAGGTCAAATCGAGCAGTCAGAGGATGCGATTAAACAGAGGTGAGATTTAGATCTATATAAGTCAGCACCGAGTTAACCTACACACAGTGGGTGAAAGAAACTCCTCAACCTGACAAAACCCAAGGTAATTTTAGGTGGGTACCTGGTTCAACCACACTAACTCACACACAAGTTTTAGTTTCAAACAATAGTTGAATGGGGATGGGGGGAGTGGATGAGGATGGGCAGGTGGACAATGATGGGAGAATAATCTACTCGCTAGAACGTTTTTGTTTTTACTATAGGCAAGTGTTACAGGATGTACAAGTAACAACATTCTGGTGTAACCATCAACTTCTCTATAACATCTAAAAATCAGCCTCTCCCCTAATTTACACCCACCCCCCCCACCCCCAGCCTACTGTCTAGACAAGGTCAATCGTGAAACATTAATAAAATTAATTAGATGCACGAGCACTTACAAATCGACCCTTGAAATGATATATATGTTAATTAGATTAATATTATTCAAATGAAAGCAACATATACTTGGGCAGTTTGGGGGGAAGGACTAGATTTCACAGGATCTGTTGTCGTTGACGACCAAAACACAAAAGTGTTTTTAACTGCTAACTTCTCAGATAAATGAAATACATTGTACACTATATTTACAAAAAAATGAAAAAAAAATACGTTAAAAACCAACTTTTGTTATCTTCAATTAAATATATGACATTGTGACAATCAAAAGACTTCACCGACTCTCTTTTTACATACATTATACTTAATTACAGTTATTTCAATTGACTAATTTTCCATGCTCTCCATAGTAGCCCGAAAAAATCAAGCGAAGGCGTGAAATTATAGGAGATTCGTCAAGTACACAATTTTGGCAGTTTAGTTTTAGCATTCTACTTGGTCTTTTAGGATGACGATCTATAAATATTTATATCGAACTGCTAGTGGTTGCCAGATTGTACAGTATTGCAGAGTGGACCCAGTTTTAGCGGGTAACGTCAGACCTGACCTCAGGCTATTTTATCATTTAGAGTTATCATCAACCTTGACCCTAGTCTTTTAGACCTAACACCAACCATGACCCCAGGCATAAGGTTGTACAGGTGCTCACAGGTGGACGACATCCAACTTCTTGTGACGTCACGGCGGTATTTCCAACAGAAAAAAGTATTTTGGTCTTTCTCAACTTTTAATTAAGATAAACCGATCCTGGTCTTAAATATCTAAATACCTATATATTAATTAAAGAAAAAAAAAATCAAGATGAATTTTAATAACTTTAAAAGTGCAAGGGATGCAACTGGGTATATTATTTCTGGGGCTTGGGTATCCTCCCTTTGTACATTTTTTTCCAAAACAACTGTCAATGTCGAAACGTCCTTGATTTCAGTTATAAGCGAAAAATATTTATAAATTAACTTTGTGCATGTTTTTGTGTGTTCTTTTAAGTATTGTTATAGTTATAGGTTTTTGTAATTATTACAAACACACACACACACTTATACACACATATACACACACACACATATATATTATATATATATATATATATATATATATATATATATATATATATATATATATATATATATATATATATATATATATATATATATATATATATATATATATATATATATATATATATATATATATATATACATATATATTATATACTCTCGCTTTGATTTGTAAGGTATATGAGCTACTCACATATATATATATATGTGTGTGTGTGTATATGTGTGTATAAGTGTGTGTGTGTGTGTTTGTAATAATTACAAAAACCTATAACTATGTGTGTGTATGTGTATGTGTATGTTATGGGTAATTTTGATTTTTTTGTTGAAGTGTTCTGCGCGTTTATATGTCTGTGGTTTTATAAAACATTTTACATTTTATTAGCAAATCATCAAAGATGACGCAGGCTGTTTGTGATGTAAATATTTAAAACCCTCTAGTGACGTGTATGGAGACAAAGTTGATGTAGGAAATCAAGTTGACACAACATGTTGCTGCTGTGTTAGGAAAGTGGGCGGACGTCTATATAGGGACCAGTGGTTCCTAACTGTTTGGTGGTACCGCAACCCTACCAGTTTTATTTACGCATTCACCGAACCGCTCTAAATAGTTCTATAGTTGCACTAACCTAATCAGATCGTGAATCATATGAGTCGGGTGTGTCTTTGAACTCCGCCGAACCCATGCGACTGACTCACCTAAACCCTGGGTTAGATCGAATCCAGATTTAGAACCACTAATGTAGAATATACAGCGAAATGTTAGGTAAAAGTGATAGGATAGGTTTAGAAGTATGCACAAAACGCATGAAACTTCATTAGGTGGTAATGTTATAAAATGTTTTAAATGTTTGATTGCCTAAGCCGCTCATAATTCAACCGACGAAAGCCAAAAAAAGTTAAAAACTCATAGAGTAAGTCAAATAACAAATGCGAAAAGAAAAGACAAAAAACAAACACACAAACTCCAACCCTAACCCTAAAACACACAAAATACCACTTAAGAAAAGAAAAACAAAAAAAAACATAAAGAATACAAAAACAAAAACATAAAAAAATATAGACAAAACATATGACATAAGAAAACAAAAAATAAAAGCATAAAGACAAAAAAAAACCGAACATCCAAAACAAGAAACCCCTAGATTAAACTGAAACCGTCGGAGCAAAAGAGTTGTTTTCTACATGTTATGTTAAAAGTATATATTTACAAAATAACGATTATATATTTTAAAAAGCATACACATAGGTTTCACACACAGGGAAAAGCAAAAATCGAAGGTAATTTTATGCCGCTGTTTCACTTGTCTCTGATCGACTAGGCGGTCATTACCCGATCTATGGCGGGGGCAACAGATAGTACACCCATAAAATTGTCGGGATTTGCTTGAAAATACGCAGACGTTAAACCCCCGACCAGAGAATTCATAACAACACTTGTCTGATGTGGTGGGAGTGAAGTCAATTCGTCCACAGCTACTGGCCCACACGGCTACTGGCCCACACAGCTACTGGCCCACACGGCTACTGGCCCACACAGCTACTGGCCCACACGGCTACTGGCCCACACAGCTACTGGCCCACACGGCTACTGGCCCACACAGCTACTGGCCCACACAGCTACTGGCCCACACAGCTACTGGCCCACACAGCTACCGGCCCACACGGCTACTGGCCCACACGGCTACTGGCCCACACAGCTACTGGCCCACACGGCTACTGGCCCACACGGCTACTGGCCCACACGGCCCACACAGCTACTGGCCCACACAGCTACTGGCCCACACAGCTACTGGCCCACACAGCTACCGGCCCACACGGGTACTGGCCCACACGTTTCGCCCACACAGCTACTGGCCCACACAGCTACTGGCCCACACAGCTACTGACCCACACGGCTACTGGCCCACACAGCTACTGGCCCACACAGCTACTGGCCCACACGGGTACTGGCCCACACAGCTACTGGCCCACACAGCTACTGGCCCACACAGCTACTGGCCCACACAGCTACCGGCCCACACGGGTACTGGCCCACACGTTTCGCCCACACAGCTACTGGCCCACACAGCTACTGGCCCACACAGCTACCGGCCCACACGGCTACTGGCCCACACGGCTACTGGCCCACACAGCTACTGGCCCACACAGCTACTGGCCCACACAGCTACTGGCCCACACAGCTACTGCCCACACAGCTACTGGCCCACACAGCTACTGGCCCACACGGCTACTGGCCCACACAGCTACCGGCCCACACAGCTACTGGCCCACACGGCTACTGGCCCACACAGCTACTGGCCCACACAGCTACTGGCCCACACAGCTACTGGCCCACACAGCTACTGGCCCACACGGCTACTGGCCCACATGGCTACTGGCCCACACAGCTACTGGCCCACACAGCTACTGGCCCACACGTTTCGCCCACACAGCTACTGGCCCACACAGCTACTGGCCCACACAGCTACTGGCCCACACAGCTACTGGCCCACACAGCTACTGGCCCACACAGCTACTGGCCCACACAGCTACTGGCCCACACAGCTACTGGCCCACACAGCTACTGGCCCACACAGCTACATACGTTTCGCCTACAACATTCGTCGTCAGAAGCTAGTCCAATTTTTCGCCCACAGCAATGTACCAACAACAATTTACAAAAACAAACAAATCGTTAACATCTCGCCTAGAATACGCCACAACCTGCGTCCTGCCCACAGTAATTTGTTCACTTAGATTTATTCTTCCAGTAGCAGTTTCGACTGATGTCTAACCCTAACTAAAAACGAAGCCAGGCAACTAATCCTCATCGTTAAAGTTCTAAACCTAAACCTTAGTGTTAAATAATCATAGTTAATGCTTATCCTAACTCAAACAATTACAGGTATTGTTATAATTGACACTTGATCAACAACTTTATAAGTGGCCAAAATATGATATTAATAAAGGGAAATAATCCAAACAATTTTCTTGCACTAAATACAATTGGCTACTTCGCTTTTATTTGTTCTTTTTTTTTTTTTATATTCAGAGATGAAGTGCATTATGTCTTTGTTTTTTACATCCTGCATTCTTTTTTTAATTCTAAAAAGTTCTTAAAGTAGAAACATGTTTTTCTTAAAATGTTTAACATATTCCTTCACTATCTAGAGCAGTGGCGGAACTAGAAAAAAAGGGACACCCCGCAAAAAATTTTTTTGGGCCCCCCCATATATATATATATAGGCCTATATATGAAATATATATATATATATATATATATATATATATATATATATATATATATATATATATATATATATGTATATATATATATATATATATATATATATATATGTGTGTGTATATATATATATATATATATATATATATATATATATATATATATATATATATATATATATATATGTGTGTGTGTGTGTGTATGTATATATATACAATCACATGGGATGCTCATTACTGGCCTGTTCGGGATTTAAAGAACATCTATTAAAAAATGTCAACATCATGTCATGTGTGTAAGTGCATTGCATAGTGTTTTGTGAAAATCAGTTTTAATTAATGTCTGATAGAAGTCCCCTTATTATCTAGTCGGTCAAAATAATCTAAAACATGAAAGGTTTGTATAAGTAATGGTGTCTCGTGTTATGATTATTTTTATGTTTTTTTTTAATTTATATTATTAATTTTTAAAATATTATTGATTCAATACATTTCCTTTTTATACGATGTCATTATTTAGAAATTACGTTATAAAAAAATAATAATAAAGAGAAATAATTGCTTTTTAATTTGTTTAGTACAAATCTATTAAAAGGAGCTTATGTTCTCCCCTATTTGACTATTTTTCAAAAAGGGAAATAAGTCATGGAAGTTGTTTGAACATTTGCTTATCTTTGAAAAGTTTAATTGTAGGAGAAAGACTCGGCTTTCACAGTGGTTTAAAATCAAAGGGAAAAAGAATATACAAGAGCGTAGGGTGTTGTCTATAGAATAAAGATAATCCAACCCCAGCTACGGTAATTTTTTTTTACAAAACAACCATCAAGTCAAAAATGAAAGAAAATTTACTTTTTTTTTAACTATTAAAAAAAAAAATGTATTAATGGTCGGCTCTGGGCCCCTAAATGGCGTGGGCCCCCCCGCATTGCGGGGTCTGGCGGCACTGTAGTTCCGCCCCTGATCTAGAGGCTAGAGTGTTTACATCATACACTGAGATCAAGGACATTTAGATCACTTAAATTTTAAGTTAAAAACTTACGAAATAAAGACGACACAAATATGATCATGTTTCAATAAAGTAGATATTTTATTTTATTTTAGCCAATTCAATAAATCAATTAATTTTGATAAACCTGTGTAGTGTAAGTTTTTTATTAAAAAAATAGTTTAAAAATTATTTTTGTGCTAGCGCCATGACGTCACAAGTAGGTTGATGTCGTCGGTTGGTTGCATCACCAGCGCGTGCACCTTCTCAACTGTGTGACTGGGGTCAAGTTTGATGTTAAACCTAAAAGACAAAGTAGCCTAGGGTCAAGTTTGATGTTAAATCTGAAAGACAAAGTAGCCTAGGGTCAAGTTTGATGTTAAACCAGAAAGACAAAGTAGCCTAGGGTCAAGTTTGATGTTAAACCTGAAAGACAAAGTAGCCTAGGGTCAAGTTTGATGTTAAACCTGAAAGACAAAGTAGCCTAGGGTCAAGTTTGATGTTAAACCAGAAAGACAAAGTAGCCTAGGGTCAAGTTTGATGTTAAACCAGAAAGACAAAGTAGCCTAGGGTCAAGTTTGATGTTAAACCTAAAAGACAAAGTACCCTAGGGTCAAGTGTGATGTTAAACCTAAAAGACAAAGTAGCCTAGTGTCAAGTTTTTTGTTAAACATGAAAGACAAAGTAGCCTAGGGTCAAGTTTGATGTTAAACCTAAAAGACAAAGTACCTAGGGTCAAGTTTGATGTTAAACCTGAAAGACAAAGTAGCCTAGGGTCAAGTTTGATGTTAAACCTAAAAGACAAAGTACCATAGGGTCAAGTGTGATGTTAAACCTAAAAGACAAAGTACCCTAGGGTCAAGTTTGATGTTAAACCTGAAAGACAAAAAATACCCTAGGGTCAAGTTTTTTGTTAAACCTAACATACAAAGCACCTAGGGTCAAGTTTAATGTTAAACCTAAAAGACAAAAAATACCCTAGGGTCAAGTTTTTTGTTAAACCTGACGAAATAGTATAGTGTCAATTTGTTGTTAAACCTGAAAGACAAAACAACCTTGTGTCAAGTTTAATGTTAAACCATCTCTCCCAGATGGGTTGCTGTCCCTAGCTACCAAGCCTTATCTGCCCGTGGGTTCGAACTCGGGACCTTTACGGTTTAGCAGCCATTACTCGATCACGCCGACACTGTAGACCTGCTATTTTCTTCTATTTAAGTTTTAAGATTAATGTACATCTAAATTTATCTTTTAATACATACTAGACGACCCAGTTTTCCTTTGAAAACTTTCCGGAATATATATATATATATATATATATATATATATATATATATATATATATATATATATATATATATATATAAAATAAATGCACCATGCGACACTTGGCTGGTTATAAAATGAAACAGGTTAACGAGAGAGAGCTATGAATGAATTTAATTAAAATAAGTTCAATGTCCTTAACTGTTACATTTATGATATATGGTGCTTGTATGTTGCCCAGGTCAATGAATCAGCAAATTTTACACAATTGGAGATTGTACCCATTGAATGTCCATGTCAGATACTACACTAGGATTTTTACCTGTATAAGATTCGAGCCAAAACAATTTTCATTTCATTCAAAGCAAAGTTTTGTCCCACACAGTTCCTAAGGAAAAACGAATATCAATTCAGTAAATAGTGTTAGCGGCAGAAAATGTTCAGATTAACTGTGGTAGATCTTTTTATACATTAACGACAGGTGATGTTGACAGCTTTGATTTAAATGTACCAGAATTCTATAAGTTAATTTATATTAGAAAATATCCTGTTTGGCAATAGAATATTATGCAGATGCTTTATTTCTTCCACTTATAATCTATGAGGTCAACATTTCTAAAGTTATTTTACTTTGTTTTACACTATAGGGCCTAATACCTAAATCGACGTACACTAGTTTCTAGTAAATTAACACAATTTAAAATAGCAGTAGTGAAAATGACAAATAATGAAGAGGAGAATGGCTAAATCAACGTTTGCGTGTTTGCTAACTATTAGTATTTTTACCATCATACACTATCACGCTTTTGAAAAAGATTACCACATTTTAAAAATGCATACATTTTCGTAAAATAACAGTAATTTAACAATGGAAATACGAACTTTTAATTTAATATTCTGACATAATACACAGTCGTGCTATTTTTAACTCTGTATGTTATACAAATATTTAACTTTAACATCATAGTTTTATTATTTGTATGTAAAAGTCTATCGTTGTACCTGGGTCCTGCCGAGAAAGGCACAAAAGCGTAGGGATTTCTTTTCTCTGAATTCTCTGGTAGAAATCTGTTGGGGTCAAATTTCTGTAAAAAAAATATGTATCAATTTTAAAACTTTTCGTTTTGCTTATAATCATAAAAACTTGTAAGGCCATATGCCATGAAAGAGACAAGTACTCAATATTTTTGTTTGCAACTAAAAAGAAATTATAATTTATAAGAGTAGAACCAACTAATCGAAATCTGACGCTAGGCATTCAGAATAAATTGTACTTTGAACAACCAAACAATCGCTATTAAATCTGTAACAGGCTTGAACCAACTAAACATTATAAATTATGAAATTCATCCAGGCAATGTAAAACAAGAATTCAAGCAGGCAATATAAACCAAGAATGTACGCACCAACTAATATAAAACAAGATTTCAAGCAGGCAATATAAATCAAGAATGTATGCACCAACTAATGTAAAACAAGAATTCAAGCAGGCAATATAAACCACGAATGTATGTACCCAGTGGCGTAGCGAGGTTGGGTATCACCCGGTGCGGCACTTAATGGTGTCGCCCCCCCCCAGAGGCGTAGCTACCTTTTCCGGCGCCCGGGGACAACTTTCAATTTTCGATTTGCAACCCCCATCCACCCTTATCGGGATTTGTTAAATTGCTCTTAAAAGACTTTTAACACTCGAATTAATCACTTAATTAAGTGGAATTATCATTTTTCTCTAAATATTTTGCTATTTTTTGCCTTGGTGTCACCCCCCTAAATGGTATCACCCGGTGCGGTCCGCACCCCCCGCACCCCCCGCTCCCCCTCGCTACGCCACTGTATGTACCAACCATCGAGTCCTCCCAGACTTGCGGGTTGTGGTGCGTGTTGTAGAGAGACAACGAGACCTCCGTCCCTGCAGGTACCACCAGGTCATCGACCCGTGTGTCACAGGTCATCTGTCGGTGGATGAACGGTGCGATGGAGTGTAGTCTCAGAGACTCCTTCATCACCATCGTCAGGTAGGGGAGTTGGGATAGATCCTCCCTGGGATAAAAGGATAAGTTAGGACAGTCTACACTGGAGTGTAGTCTCAGGGATAAAGGGATAAGTTAGGACAATCTACACTGGGATTAAAGGAAATGATCTGTTATGGAATTGGGAGAGATCTTTCCTGGGATAAAAGGATAAGTTATGACAGTTTACACTAAGATTAAAGGAAAGATCTGTTATGGAGTTGGGATAGATCTTCCCTGGGATACAAGTATAAGTTAGGACAGTTGTACACTGGGATTAAAGGAAATGATCAGATATGGAGTTGGGATAGATCCTCACTGTGATAAAAGGATACGGTTAGGTTTGGAGGCTGAGGTTGATATATGTTCTGACCATAAAGATAATAAGATTAGTGTATTACGGGTAAAAACTCAGGTATTTTTTAACATTTTGACACATATTACCACAAAATGTGAGTTACCACAAAATGTCAGTTACCACAAAATGTCAGTTACCACAAATGTCTGTTACCACAAAATGTCTGTAGAATGTCAGTTACCACAAAATGTCTGTTTTACCACAAAATGTCAGTTACCACAAAATGTCAGTTACCACAAAATGTCAGTTACCACAAAATGTCTGTAGAATGTCAGTTACCACAAAATGTCTGTTACCACAAATGTCTGTAGAATGTCAGTTACCACAAAATGTCAGTTACCACAAAATGTCTGTTACCACAAAATGTCTGTTTTACCACAAAATGTCTGTAGAATGTCAGTTACCACAAAATGTCTGTTTTACCACAAAATGTGAGTTACCACAAAATGTCAGTTACCACAAATGTCTGTTACCACAAAATGTCTGTAGAATGTCAGTTACCACAAAATGTCTGTTTTACCACAAAATGTCAGTTACCACAAAATGTCAGTTACCACAAAATGTCAGTTACCACAAAATGTCTGTAGAATGTCAGTTACCACAAAATGTCTGTAGAATGTCAGTTACCACAAAATGTCTGTTACCACAAAATGTCAGTTACCACAAAATGTCTGTAGAATGGCAGTTACCACAAAATGTCTGTGTTACCACAAAATGTCAGTTACCACAAAATGTCTGTTACCACAAAATGTCAGTTACCACAAAATGTCTGTTACCACAAAATGTCTGTGTTACCACAAAATGTCAGTTACCACAAAATGTCAGTTACCACAAAATGTCTGTTACCACAAAATGTCTGTAGAATGTCAGTTACCACAAAATGGCAGTTACCACAAAATGTCAGTTACCACAAAATGTCAGTTACCACAAAATGTCAGTTACCACAAAATGTCAGTTACCACAAAATGTCTGTAGAATGGCAGTTACCACAAAATGTCAGTTACCACAAAATGTCAGTTACCACAAAATGTCAGTTACCACAAAATGTCTGTTACCACAAAATGTCGCTAGAATGTCAGTTACCACAAAATTGCAGTTACCACAAAATGTCTGTATTACCACAAAATGTCAGTTACCACAAAATGTCTGTAGAATGTCTGGGTTACCACAAAATGTCTGTAGAATGTCTGTGTTACCACAAAATGTCTGTAGAATGTCTGGGTTACCACAAAATATCAGTTACCACAAAATGTCTGTAGAATGTCTGGGTTACCACAAAATGTCTGTAGAATGTCTGGGTTACCACAAAATGCCTGTAGAATGTCTGGGTTACCACAAAATGTCTGTAGAATGTCTGTGTTACCACAAAATGTCTGTGCAGCTCCTGTCTGCCATAAGCTCATCAATCTCCTGACAGACTTTCTGCTGCACGTCTCCGTGCTTGGCTATAGAGTAGAGCGTCCAACTGATGGCACTGGCAGTCGCGTCATGGCCTGGAACATATGCAGGTTATACAACAACAGTAACTTTTGATGGCCTGATACGTAATCAGGTTATACAACAGTAACGTTTAATGCCCTGTTACATAATCAAGTTATACAACAACAGTAAAGTTTAATGGCCTGTTATATAATCAGGTTATACAACAACAGTAACTTTTAACGGCCTGGAACATAATCAGGTTATACAAAAACAGGAACTTCTAAAGACCTGTTACATAATCAGGTTATACAACAACAGTAACTTCTAAAGACCTGTTACATAATCAGGCTATACACCAACAGTAACTTCTAAAGACCTGTTACATAATGAAGTTATACAACAAAAACTGCTACACCAAGAGTACATGAGACCAACAGTAAAACAAACCTGCCAGCAGAAATGAGTTGACTTCATCCCGGATTTCGACATCTGTCATCCCCACACCGTCCTCGTCAGTCGCGGTCAATAAAATGTCCAGAAGGTCCATGTGTCTTTTCCCCTCGGTGTCCGTTGGATCTTCCGTTTTCTGAAATTGTTTCAAAAATTTCTAATATTAGTTTCATCACACTATAGAAAACACCGTTCGATTTTTGTTTTTCTAAAATATTTTTTTTTTTAAATTCTAGGATTTGTTATGTTACACTACAGACAACACTAGAATCAACAGTATCCGTTAGATTACAGGTTATCTACAGTATATTTAAAAATTCTAGCAATCGTTTTCTCATACTGTAGACTAGAATAATTGATCAGCATTTTTTGGATTTGCCGTTTTCTTGAATAAATCCATGAATATATATATATATATATATATATATATATATATATATATATATATATATATATATATATATATATATATATATATATATATATATATATATATATATATTCATGGATCCTATTTTACCGTTTCTAACAGCGCTCTTTGGAGATTGGGGATTTTCAATTATTTTCTAATCACTGTAGTTTAAGTTTTACAATTTTAAATAATTAATTTTTAACTTGGAAAACACGCACATTTTAAAAGAAAACACAGGCAAATACATAAAGGACAACAAGCGGTTTAAAAAATCACATAGACACTTAAAAAAAAAAACTTGCCAGTTTTTCACGTCTGCTTTTGATGATGAAGTCTGCCACACCGTGCACAAAGTTACATTTTTGTTTAAACCTGCGGCCTTCAGAGGTCAGGAAGTAAATGAAGTCATTGTGTAGCCAAGGCCGACTGGCGAGGGGAGTAACAGTATGGGATTAGGGATTAGAAATCGGATTATATGTGAGGTGAAGTGGGATTATATGTGAGGTGAAGTGGGATTATATGTGAGGTGAAGTGAGATTATGTGAGGGGTGATGTGGCGTTGTTTTTTAGGGGTGATGTGGCGTTGTTTTTTAGGGGTGATGTGGCGTTGTTTTTTAGGGGTGATGTGGCATTGTGTGGAAGTGTGATTATATTTGAGAAGTGGGACAATGTGTAGATTACGTATGCAAGGAAATGGAATGATGTGTAAGGAGTCTTGGGATAACATATAAAAAGTAATGATTTGTATCTCAAGTGAGGTGTGACTATATTTTAGGAACGATGGGTTTTTTTGTTATTGGGGATGGTGTCTAGGATTATAAGTGGGATTATATTGCGATTTTTTTAGTGGTGACTGGATTATAACTAGGAGTGGTGGGATTATAATTGGGAATAGTGGGAGTATATATTCTTTATGAGTTGGATATAATTAGGAGTGGTGGGATTATATATTCTTTATGAGTTGGATATAATTAGGAATAGTGGGATTATATATTCTTTATGAGTTGGATATAATTAGGAATAGTGGGATTATATATTCTTTCTGAGTTGGATATAATTAGGAGCAGTGTTTCTTCCAGACCTTTTTCTCCGGGGGGGGGGGGGGGGGGCACTTGAAATTTTCGGGGGGGGGGGGGCGGTAAACTTTCTTCGGGGGGGGGGGCGGACACTGTTAAAAGTATATATTTTCTATATAAATTATATAAATTTCATTCCGTTCGGGGGGGGGGGGGGGGCGGTAAAAAATTTTCGGGGGGGGGGGGGGGCTTCGCCCCCCCGAAGAGATGCCTGGAAGAAACTCTGATTAGGAGTGGTGGGATTATATATTCTTTATGAGGTGGTTATAATTAGGAAGGTGGGATTACATATTCTTTGTGAGGTGGTTATGATTAGGAGAGTTGGTATTGTACATTCTTTATGAGGTGGTTACAATGCACACGCTAGATCATAAAAGTGTCTGGGGTTTTAAATCAAGCCTTAGAGCTGAGAATTATTGCCATATGTAGCAAAAGAGACTTACAAAAACCTGCGGACAATCAAGGCGACTATCGAGTCCACGGCCTCAACGTAGGGGTGGGACAACCTGAGGAGAAACATGAGGTTTGTTGTCTCGATGTGTCAACAAGTGTATGTGTCATGTGTAAAGCTGTCTTAAAGTCAATGTGTCGTTGAGGCATTGTGTCAACCTGTCATCTGGTCAGTGTATATTGTGTCATTGTGTCATTGTGTCCACCTGACATAATCATCTTTTCCCGTTCGTGTCCCAAGACACATGCGGCAGATGAAGTAGAGTTCATCTGTTTCAGAGATATGAAGAGATAGTGTGGTCAACACTATGCCCAGCCGCCTTTGTTTTCCCATCAGACCTGAGTAGACTCAGGGATGGTCTACTGACTTGAACCCGGATTTGAAGTCGAGGCTTTCTGGTATAGATATAGATATATAGATATATGCAGCAATGTATGTGTGTGTGTGTGTGTGCATGCGTGCGTGCGTGTGTGTGTGTCTTTTATACATTACTACACCTCGCATCTGATCGCCATGAAACTTTGGAAAGTTGTTAAAAATATTCCTGGGGATGTTTCTACGAAAAAAAAAAATTCGTCAGGGCGCTATTCAATTTTTGATGTACGGTCTATAAAAATAAAAGTCGAATGCGGTTTCACGCCGTTCATCCGATCGCCATGAAACTTTGGGGAGTTGATTAGAACACTAAATGTGAGGTTTATGCAGAAAAAAAAAAATTAAAATTTCATTTGGGCGCCGCCCGGGAGGGTGCGATTTTTGTCAATAAACGGTTTGTCGCCCAGAGTTCCAAAACGGTTATCTTAGCCCTTGGTGTCAGTTAATCGTGCGTCCTGCATAGCGGGTAACTGGTAGTACTATATTCAGCGTTAAAACTTCAACAGGCGCAGCCGCCGGCGCCCTGGCTATTGCGTGACCTGAAGCGCCCCTGGCTCCCCTGTGAACACTATGGCGCTTACGTTCATTTTAAACAGTGCGATAGCCAATTGATACAATGGGTTGCTATGTTCGCTCACTAAATTGAATCAGGCGCGCCCCCCGGCGCCCCGCGGGGTGCTATTTGGCCCCCAGTGCTTTCTCATGAGCGCTATGGCGCATATATTCGCTTTAAAGAGTGCGATAGAATATGGATAAAGTGTGATACACCACGTCCGAGAGCGTGCTGGGTGGTAATATGGGAAAACCCGTGCCCCGACTAGCATGTTCCGAAACAATATAGCGCAGGCATTACTTACATTCAAATTATTCAGTTTTAGAAAACAAGGTCACGCGTCTAAAAATATATAGAATTGGTAACGCAATGATGAAACGCTCTGAAAATATTATGTCATACTTTTAATGCGATGGCGGCAACGCTGGGACGGGCACGCTAGTTATGTATAAAATTTTGAATGACCCACCCCTCAATTTGGCAGTCAGTCTGGTAGGACATCGCACATCTAAGGATGACATCAAAAGAGAACATCGTGATGTTGACAAACGCTTTCAAGGGCTGGGATGTTTCAGCTGCTTGTTGAAACTTTATCTGGCAATGGATATTTTTGTGACAACTGTAGATGGATATTTTTGTTACAATTGTGGATGGACATTTTTGTTACAATTATAGATGGACATTTTTGTGACAATTGTAAAAGGACATTTTTGTGTTTGCACTACGGTTGAACATTTTGTTACGGCTTTAGAAGGACACTTTTTGTTACATTTCGCGCAAGTTTGTATCTTACAGTAAGTCTCACATAGTTACAAGTTAATGACAACTCACACACGTAAATAAAGATAATTAATTGGTTGTGGAAAGTTATTAGCGATATAGAGGCAAAATGTCGCTAATGTTTTAGAACTTGACTATATATATATATATATATATATATATATATATATATATATATATATATATATATATATATATATATATATATGTATATATACTCTACTTACTAAAAGTGTGTCTGTGCATCTATTCTTGAGCTCTACATAATTCCTCAAGGCCCTCGCATGGAGGGCTGTTGTTAGAACTCTTCTGTTCCTAGCCCACCTCTCCCCCTCACTCCTGAACAATCCTTCCCCTATGTAAGGCTGAATGAAATTGTAGAACCTTTTCGCTTTCAGACCTAAATGGGAAATGTCAAATATTTTCATTTTCATGTATGTTTATTGAACAATATAAATTTAACTTATTTCAGTATACACATTATGTTTTATATACTTAAAATAGTGTATTAAATATTCGGTGAAATAATCCATCATCACTTTTTTTCCTTCCGTGCCAAAGACATATGGGGTAGATGAAGTAGAGTTAATCTAATTCACTGACCTCGGCATAGTAGGGGGTAGTGTGGTCAGTGCTATTTCCGTAACGTAAATCACGAACTCATCTGAGCTTTGTGGACTTAAAGACGTCCTACAGACTAAAACCAGGATCCGAACTCGTGACTTTTGGGTTAGCAGTCGTAAGCCCTACCATTCGACCATGCCGTGACACAATTAACAAAAACGTGTTTAAAATATATTAGACCACTAGCCGAGTTTGGGACACCTCACCTGGTGATTTGAGAATGACTCTGAGCGTGTCTGGGTGGTTCACGATCACAAGCGGTAAGTAGAAGAGCCAGCCGACAAATATTCGGGGGAATTTTTCCGTCCAGGATCGCAGGAAAGCCAGCCCCTTCTCGTTAGGACCTGCGTACTAGAGCAACATTTACACGGAGTTAGATGTGTAGCACACGTGTTGAGGTCATCTGGTGTGTTAATGTGTTGACCTAGTTTTGCGATATATACACACGTGTGTTTATAGAAACAGAAAATTTTAAAGATATGTTCAGGCCCATACGACGGGAGAATCAGAAATCGTCATTAACTGACTCCGGTATTTCAAACTATTGTGGATCTAGCTATGTTCAGCTGTCTTTACACTTCCTGATATATGATAGGTAGGCCTAATTGCTAAAATTGAGTGGACTCAAGTTGTCCTTAAGCCTTCGAGAGTCGTATTGCATACAACTAAACCCCCGTCACAACAAATTTATAGTTCTTTACCCTTAAATAAGGCACTTGTCGCTTTAATGCCACCCCCCTTCCATAAAATGCCAAGCAGCAATGAGGGGTTCAGATATATCACGACTTATACTTAACACTTGTTTTATATGACCCCCCACTACACGCGTCCTTTCCACTGTATGCAGTTCTAGACCTACGTGCAGAAGGTGACCGAAGAACGGGTGGGTCGGGTCTTGCGGGAACCTCCTCATGGCGTCGACCCGCCTCCTGTGCGACAAGATGGCGCTCATGACCTTCACCCCCAGTCCAATCGTCACAACCGTCATCACCGCCCCAGCCAGGTAGCCGGTGAGGGTTGCCATGGTAACGCGGTTATCTTCTCCTGAACACGCTTACCTGATGGTAGAATTTAAAAATTTGAAATTGTTAACATATGCACATTCAACATAACAATTATCTGCCTCTTAGCCGAGTCCTCGGTCAGTTCTTGGGCATGAAAACATCAGTGAATATAGCTCTACTAATTAATCTTGTTACCTCCCCTTTTTGTTAATTAAGATTGTAACCTGGTATTTAATTTTTACAGACTAATTTAATATTAGCTTAGATTTAAAAAATACAATAATCTTGCATTGTTATCAGTAGCGAATGTTTTCAAAACGTTTGGAGCGAAATTGATTACATTAGAAGTGGGTCAAATTTGAATTTCAAATTTCGCCATAAACCCACACACAAACAAACATTGTGAACTAAATAAAAGCTTATTAAAATAAAATAAAAATGTAAAAACATCGGCAAACCTTTTCTGTAGCTTAGAAATCAAAATCTAATATAGAATCAAGTAAAATACAGAGTTCTATCCAGTGTTAGTTTTTAAGAAATGAAGAGCTGTAACTTTGGCTGTAATTTTCACCTGTGAAGTCAAGGCTTCAAGGACAAGAAACTACTTTTTACTTTGGTTTTATATCTACCAGCATCCCTCTCCCATAAATATACAGGAGACGAGGTTTTATTAACATCTACAGCCTAGGGGCAGGTTATATAAAGTAATATATATGTATGCATGTGTTAGAAGCATGGTAGCATGTTCACCCTGCGTTAGAGATCAAGTTGTCTTAGTTTGACCCACCTCCCTCCTCCCCCAACCCCCACCCTCACTGAAATGTGGGACGCAAACATTAAATTAGCACAAATTAAAATGAACATTATAACTAATTGGAGCTGGTGATACAAAATAGTTGATATTTACATGAGTCGTCTGTTTTTTTAGAACCTTAACCTGTTTTATAAGCTTTAGCTCATTTGTTTATCTCCGATGACAATGCATTGATATTTAATTTTAAATATAACAAAAGTTTTAAAAACTAGCCTTTAAATATATTTAACGACTATTATAAACTAACAAAAATGGTATTTAACCAGGTGATGGATGCCGGGTGAAGACAGGGGTCCAGCGGAATACTGCTACTGCTGCTGATGATGATGTTGATGATATAGTGTTGTGCAGTCGTCGCGTTAGAGACCACTCGCTAGACAGTTTATCCCATTCACAACTGATGTGGTTTGTGTCTCCTCCTACATCGTACTGCAATCAAAGTGAAACATTCGCAAATCTAATGTGGTCGCACTCATTTGTAACCATAGGCGCCTGCTGTTCAAATGTGCAAATATATGTATATATGCTTCATGAATGTGTGTATGATTAATGTATTATATATATATATATATATATATATATATATATATATATATATATATATATATATATATATATATATACATATATATATATATATATATGTGTGTGTGTGTGTGTGTGTGTATGAATAGAAGAATATAAGACTGTGACGAAAAGAAACCCAAAGTGCAGATGAATGTATAATTGATGAGGGCACATCAACTGTGGGTATTTAAAGTTTATAATCTTCCTAGACAAGGCCTTACGTCTTATCTTTGATGAAACAAAGTTGATTTGATGTGAGAAACTAAATACTCGTTGTACTAGATCCCGAGTAGTAATGAACACCTGGAGCCTATGGGTTTTTAATAGTGCGACACAGACGGTGATTGTGTGTTATCTCGATCGCCAACCCACAGACATAAAGACATATGTCTACACATACCATACGTTAACATTCACAATCTTGCACATACATGCCCCTATGCGTGCATGTTGGTATATGAGTGTTTTTTCACATGAACACACACAGACACACAGACACACACACATATATATATATATATATATATATATATATATATATATATATATATATATATATATATATATATATATATATATATATATATATATATATATATATATATATGTATATATATATATATATATATATATATATATATATATATATATATATATATTATATATATATATATATGTGTGTGTGTGTGTGTGTGTGTGTAAAACAACAGACTTGAGGTTATGTGTGGATTACCAGCCAATAA